>NW_025942131.1:27746-52390 GCF_000764305.2 Hyalella azteca | reverse complement strand
GGAAGTGAGAATATCAATAAGATTGTCCATCAAGTTCAAAGTCGCGTGATTTAACGCACTTGGTAGCGACTCAATAAATTCTCCTAATTTTCCAACGTAAGTAGGATATCACTCCGAATTTAACCAATTTAACCGAAATAACACAATATGTCTCCCAGTAGATCACGTAATCGGTAATTTTTTCACAGCGGTGAACACCAATACAAAACACGTCAAGCCTTCTACGGTGCTCACTGTCATGCATGGCTATCTATCTGGTTGGTTGATTCAGCTGATTTCTTTCGAAAATTTCCCGTGAATGCATCTTGGGTTCGAGGCAATCAAGTGAGACCAAACTCATTTGTTTGTCCGACTTCGCATAGGTATAGTTAGCAGAAGAACCATAACATTAATAAATTCTGTAACGATTTTAATCGTTGAATAGTACACGAGTCCAGATAACTCATGAACTTGGAAGTATAAATTTATACTATAATCAAAGGTCAATATTTATCGGGCAAGACACCATTCTCTGTGAATGTACATCTGAATTCCCATTTCTGAATTCTCTCAGATAAACGAAGTTTTGTCGCAGAAGAATAGCAGCTTAACCGTCCATTTCTTGGGATACTACCAAGAAAAATCGTAGAATTTTTTATTTGGAGGTTAAGAATATACCGTTATGTTAGGCACCTTAGACCAATTTTCGATAAAAATATTTCTAGTCATAATAGACACTTTGAAAAGACGAAAAATTTTTGCGCGCGTAGTTAAATATGCTCAGCGTGAAGCTTTCTATGAAATCTTAATGGATCTGGATGAAATTAGAATCTTGACTCAATAATAGTAATGCGCCACGGCGAGTGTTATCAAAAGTTTTCAAGTCTACTTGAAAGTTTTTAAGTCTACTGTAAATATAACTCAGTAATCACTGCAGTGAGTGACAGAGAGCGCATTTTCTCGTCGACGAAAACTTGAGGTCATGGACGGACAGACGGACAGACAGACAGACGGACATGGCGAGTACAATAGTGCATTTTTTCCATAAATGAGAAAATGCGTTACTACGTACAGCATTCGTAGCGTTACTACGAATGCTGGGACTTGAGGGGACCAATTAAGAAAAATACTCCGTGATAAAACAGGTTTAGATAAAGCACCGAAGTGTTTGAAAAATTCCTTTATTCGTAAACAAACAGCAATGTACAATAGGACTATCACAGCTGAAGGAGGAATGGTTTCAGATCGGACACTCCCTACTCATATAGGAAGCTATAAAGTTGAAATTTTTAGATAGTTTTTGGCGTACATAGATGTTCGAAACATATAAATCCACAGCACGCAGTAGGTGCAAGAAATCTATACCATAAGAAAAAATACGACTACTACTACAAGAACGTAGTAAGATTTGCTCCTTCTTTCAAATAAAACGTTTTCCAGCGACTATTATTTACCGTAACAAACCCTTAACTACTAAGACAGCAGTGGGTAGTTTCACATATATTATTAATTTAAGAAATTTTTGTCGGATATACGTAAAGTATTCATAATGCACTCAAATATCGTCGGGCTTATTTATTTATTTATTATTTTATTCATCGCTGCTTGTGCAGGTGCACGGCAGCAGGAGTCGCCCCGTTCGTCACCCCCACGACTCCAACAGAGGTACGGACGCCAGCGATGAATTCCAGGCAATAAAATTTGTGTTGTTTCAAGTGGCGTTCCAGTAAAATGCCTCTGTCTTTATTTATTCATATATGTATGGTAGATATACATTAATGAAGCGGCAGTAGGATTTAGGAGAGTTAAAAACAATTTCAGCTCATTAAATAATTGTAAGATTTTTTAATGTTCTGCGAACGAACATTAAAAATTATTAAAAATTCGTAAAATTGTTCTGCGAACGAACATTACGAACGTCAAAACACACGTAATTCTAGTTCAATTTCATCAATGGTGTTATCTCTTATGCATGGTTCCAAAAGAAAATGCGGTTGTTTACCATCTATCTCAGCAAATAATCTCAGCGAACCAACTGCAGGCAGGGGACGAGTCCAAGACAGTCATTGAGCTGCTCCGAGGCATTGCCCAGGTAATAATTAAATAGTTGGGCATTCATATTGCCCGGGTAATAATGATAGAGCTGGTCATACATATATCCCGGAAAATAATGATAGTCAAATTTATTATCCAGGTAATAATCATACGGCTGGCTACACGTATGGCCCAAGAAATAATCACGGCACTGCTTCAAAATAAAACTGCTGAGTCCAACAGTGCTTTTTCCTAGTTCTGCATTTACGTGAAGATTCAGCGTAATATCCGGATCTATGTTAAAACAAAAATTCGGACGTGCTTCAAATTAAATGCCCGGATCATATATATTTTTGAATTCGCAGGCTGTACAGTGTATAGTGAATTAACATAAGCTTTTCTCGTGCTACCAGTAAGGTGATATCGACGTTTCTCATCATCTGCTGGGCATTAACCTATGACTTCAGTACGTTTAAAATGATTTAATCCCGTAATTTCGACAAGACTAGCTAACCGTCATCGTCTGTCTGGCAGACCGTGGAAGCGTCAACGTTCCGCTTTGAAGAAGAGGCTGGCAACACGAGGGAGCTTATAGGCAACAAGAACCGGGACACGCTAAATGCCATCAACAGCCTGCTGAAGATTGTCGAGCAACGATTTTGCTCTCCAAACAACGAAACCCTTGCAGACCGTGGAAGCGTCAACGTTCCGCTTTGAAGAAGAGGCTGGCAACACGAGAGAGCTTATAGGCAATAAGAACCGGGACACGCTAAATGCCATCAACAGCCTGCTGAAGATTGTCGAGCAACGATTTTGCTCTCCAAACAACGAAACCCTTGCAGAGTTTGTTCCTGGGAAAGAATCAGCAAACTACGCGGCTTTGTGGACAAATGCAATAGATCAAACTATTGAACGGGTTAACGGCCGAGGCGACCTGCCTCGTCCAAACAGGCAGTCCCACCTAGTGAAAAACATACGTCGAACATCTGTAGCAACAGAAAGAGATGCAACTGCCTTACCACCACCTCAACCTACGTTAGTAGCAGAAAATAATGATAGCTCTATTATAAATGTGCACTACGGGATCAACACCCAACAAACAAGTAGCGTAAACGTTTCGATGGAGAAAAAAGAACTAAATAGCACAGGACCCAAAATTCCATTTTCTCCCAACCACAGCATATCCTCAAAAGGATCCTCAACATCGCCCATCATTGGTTCCGAGTCCGTGGTTCTGAAGGTTTCAAAAACTAAGAGGTACTCATTACCATAACGTTAATACATTTTTCTTTGATTAGCATTACCAAAGTTTTAGCTGACTTTAATTTAATTCCTTAATGTTTTCACTGTCACAGGTTACTAGGATGTCACACAGTGTCCGTTAATGGCATTGTAAGGTTACCTGGCGCATCTCAAACGACCCCTGATGAACAAGCATATTTCGTCAGGTCTGTAACATGCGCAAGCTTTTTCTATTACTTTACCCATTTCTCTGCAAATTTTGTGATAAATCCCGAAGAAAAAGCACCTAAGACTTGTCAAGTACGAAAATATGTAACGATAACGATAAACCACTTTTACAGCACCTTAACCATGTCAGTGACATCAAGAATTCCGCTTCAGGTTTTGCGACCAGTCGTTGCCCGGCAAGGGTTGGACGGTGATCCAGAGACGCGGTCCACCGATGGGTTTTACTGGACATCACGATCCCCTAAATTTCACTCGCTCGTGGGAGGAATACAAAAAGGGTTTCGGGGACCTTAATGGGGAATTCTGGTGGGGAAACGAAAACATTCACAGGTAAGGAGTTCATTGTGTTAAAGCAGCTCCATTCGATTTTCTACTGTCCGTTCGAAACCTAGAAAATAAGAACGTGACANGTTAAAGCAGCTCCATTCGATTTTCTACTGTCCGTTCGAAACCTAGAAAATATGAACGCGACAGCTAATACTTGGTTATTGAATGGATATTCAGAGGTTGAAGAAAATAGGGAAAACACCTGACATTTTGACATCGTAATTTTTGAACATGTTATAACCAATGAAAATGTGACATATTTCCATGATTACGGATATTTTTAGTACATTTTTGTGACTATAACCGAATCTATAACCTATAAACGGTAAACCTCTCTGACTTTCAAAGAGAACCAAATTGTTGGTGCCCGTATGGCAGGTGCTAGTGTGATAGACACTTCCCGAGTGCTTGACGTTTCTAGAGGTACCTACTGTCTCAAAAGTAATGACCTCTTTTGAAAAAGAAGGAAAAACGTCCTCAGCAAAGTAGCGGTCTGGCTGAAAGTCGAAGTCGTTTGAAAGAGATCGTCGGTACCTAAATCGATTTGTGAGGGGCAATCCAAAAACGACGGCTGTTAAAATAACAGCAGACCTGTACGGGCGCCTACAGAACCCAGTTTTTCTAACCCCTGTACAGTATGTGAATAGCATTCCCAGGCAATGTTTCTTAAACAAAATTGAGGTTATTTTAAATATTAAAAATCTACCAGAGCTGCTAGTCATAGGTGAATACATTTTTCAGACTGTCTCAAGAAGAGGACTTGACGCTGAGGTTTGACTTGTGGGATTTTGAAGGCAATCATGCAGTTGCCGAGTACGACTCCTTCAAGTAAGTCCTATACGTGCATCAAACTCTATATTTATTGATTCAGAGGCTGGACATCGATTCATATTTTCAGGACATATTTTGTAAGTAATGTGTCCTCCAATAACGGGATGGACACGACCGTTACTAATCAAAAGGATTCATGGTATTTCTGTTCCCTTGCTGCGATGAAGTCTGCTTTGAATTTCTAAGTAGAAAAAATGGATGTATATCGTCACATAATCCCAATTACAAATATAACAATCTTTGATTGGATCGACCGTCGTGAGATATGCAAGTCTGAGTGCTTAGAAGTGAAACACACAACACTCGATCGGTGCTAACTCTAAGCCCATATACGTGAGACCAATTTCAGAACAGTAACCACATTAACCGACCAAAAAAAAATGAAATCTGTGTCTCGATATACATAATTTATAAGGAGGACCTCACTAAGATTCCTCTTATCATATTTTTCCCACTGTAGACTGGCAAACGAGAGCAGCGCCTATAGGCTGAGCGTTTCGGGCTACCACGGCAACGCATCCGACAGCTTCTCTGCGCACGACAACTTCAGGTTCAGCACACACGACCGCGACAATGACATGGCCCCAGACTGCTGCCCCTGTGCCCCAGCCTATGGCGGGGGATGGTGGTTCTTCAGGTGAATGGTAGATCAGGTAGATTCAGGGCGCCCCAGCCTACGGCGGGGGGTGGTGGTTCTTCAGGTGAATGGTAGATGGAGAGTAGAAACCCGGGGGCTGTGAGGGCGAGAAGGCATTGCAACTGGCTTATTGTAATAACTGGTAGGGAGCTAACAGGAAGTTTTAGGATGAAGTTACCTCTCTATACCCGTTATAATAAATGTGAAAAACACTTAATGCTCTCAGGGGTATAAGAATACTTTTATGCTCAATATAAAATAAGTGTGTAAAAATTAATGGGATGAAGTTACCTCTCTATGCCCGTTTTAATAAATGTGAAAAACACCTATTGCTCTCAGGTGTTTTCATTCATCTCCGTACAATATTAATCATATCTCATAAAGTAAATGATAGAATTCACTTTATAATAATTTTGTAATTGCTATCTGTCGTGGGGTAAAAAGAAATTTGTTCTCATCTCCGTTCAATATTAATCATATCTCATAAAGTAAATGATGGGATTTTTTCGCCTCGTAAGAATTTTGTAATAAAATTAAGACTTTGCTATTCTCTTTCAAATCTAATTCGTTTGGCTTTTACGAAACACGAATTGTTTTGTATTATTCTGGAGTGAACAGGCTGAAGAAAATTAGGTTGAACCACCAATATAGAAAGACGATGCCTGTCTTCCCTGCAATAAAATTCAATTCATCTTTTCGGGCTGCCAATAAATTTTCAAAGATTGCATGACAGCGTCAATGGTAGAACCCTATTTCCTTATCGATTTACAACCCGTTAATGTTATTAGTTTTATCCTTGATGAGACCCAACAAGAGGAATGAATACGAAAACGTTTATAAACGTACAATATAAAACATAGTACATTTCAATGTCTCTTTTATAAGTTGGATCCGTTATATCATGAGTTCTTTCGGAAAATATTTACCTATTAACTTTCGTAAGTTCTTTTTATTTTTCTCATACCTAATGCAGAAAACTCACACTTGTATTCAAAATTTTAATTTTACATTTCAACGTCTCTTTCATAAGTTTGATCCGTTATATCATGAGTTCTTTCGGTAAATATTTACCTATTATCTTTCGTAAGTTATTTTTATTTTTCTCATACATAATGCAGAAAACTCACACTTCTATTCAATTTTAATTTTGTTTAATAAATGACTTGATATGAGGCTTATCGAGCCTGCACGGAGGACAGCGTCACAATGGATCGAACTCGCAGGCCATGGGCCTATTTCTTCAGTGCCGACACTTCTATATCCCGCACTTGACATTCGTGAGGCCCATTTGTTGTGATGGATTTGGCTAGCATCTCGCGTCACGTGAGAATGGGTTCCATAGTGATGCTTAAATTTAGGCTTAAGATGTTCAAGGTTAACAATAATTACTAAAAAACGAATTTGCATCACTAGTCTGCTTAAATTACCAAATTAAGAAAGAACTTAGAATCAAAGAACACATCAAGTAATTTCAAAAAGAAAAAAGTCTAAATTTACAATTCCAGCGCATCAGGAACGATATTTTCTAGCAGACATTGCTTCAGATATGCTGAAAGCCAATCTATACCCCTATACCTTCGATCTGATAGTAACTTATCTATACCCCTATACCTTCTGATAGTAACTTCAACTGGTCAGAGGCGTATAACATTAACGGATGAAGAATTCGAAAGGGACTAACAATTACAACAATTTACGCTGCATTTGGATTCACCATCGAAACATTTAGATATTATACATTAGTTAGCAGCCACAGGTCAGCGTAGTTAGGTGTGAAAGAAGTTGACACGACCGCCAGGTTTATCATACAGAGCAGAACCGTATGAACAGTTAGATAATCTTTCATTGTTTTGGGCAAATTACAATACCATAGGTCTTCAGGGTGCTCTATAATCCAAATGTCCGTATTATTTAAAACAATTTCAAATAAATATATAGTTTCGTTTTCCCTACTATTTTTGAGTTATAGACATTTTACGAATGCGAATTCCTTCTTAAATTTATATTTAACTTATATTACGAATAACAATTAAATTTGCCTTCCCTGTGCAAGACATACGCTAGTTTAAAGCATCCAATTCTAAATTAACAATGCGATTAAAATCGGTCTCGTGAAAACGTTTCATCAGTCTTCGCCGACGTCCGCACTGTTTCAACAGCCAAAATCGACAGAGATCGATGGAAGTGAGAATATCAATAAGATTGTCCATCAAGTTCAAAGTCGCGCGATATAACGCACTTATAAGCGGCTCAAAAATTCTCCTGATTTTCCAACATAATAATACGTCTCCCAGTAGGTCGCATAATCTGTAAATTTTTGACGCGCTGATGTCCTTTTTTTATAGCCCTACGAATGCTGGACCTGAAAGGACGAAGTAAGAAAAAATACTCCAAGATCAAAGAGGTTTAGATAAAGCACCGAAGTGTTTGAAAAATTCCTTTATTCGTAAACAAACAGCAATGTACAATAGGACTATCACAGCTGAAGGAGGAATGGAGTTATCGACTTGACTTGAAATCTTACGCAACTAGCGACTCGTCACTAGCTGTACAACGTCACTAGCTGTACAACGTCACTAGCTGTACAACGTCACTAGCTGTACAACGTCACTAGCTGTCCAACGTCACTAGTGATACCACATTACTAACAATCCAACGTCAACAGCAATCTAACGTCATTAGTGATCCTACATCACTAGCTGTCTTTAGTCATTTGCAATATGCCGGAGTTTTAATTCATACAAAAACAGCATGAAATCTGATATTTATCCTACAAAATGTACGAAAATTAGAAGCAAAACACAACATAACTGTTGCTTATTTTTTTTTACAAACCAAATGTTTTATCCTCCGAGATAATTGCAGCCGAATTCGATAATAAGTTATCACTGCAAATGATTCAGAGTAAGAGCGATAAAATTAATCAAAAATAACATTTAACATGATATTTTAACAAAAAAATAAGAATATTTAATTTAACCGTATTTATTTAGACTTGAAGCATTTGTCTCGTGCGCGCATTGAATGTGTTTATGAGGCGGCCGTACCTCACAAACAGCATTAATAAGAAGCATTGCAGAACTAATTACGATAACCCTGCATTTTAATAATTAATGCGAAATAGATAAGGTTCATAAGAAGTTTGCTTATAACTCTCATCAAGAAAACTAAAGAAATGAACAATCACAACAGATATACATAAACTTCACTTTGTCTTTGATTCACCTCTTTTGTGGTAATAGTGGTAGAATGGTTTATTGCGCTTTATGGTTTATTGAGCCAATTCGCGCCGGAAGTCGAAAACGAACATCGCCAGCAAAATGGAACGTCTCAATTATTGAAAATTTCTCAAATCAATCACTCTCATGGGCCAGCTGCTGAAGCTGACTCGTAAGAAGCGTTAGTAACTCGAAGAGACAAGAAGGTACAGGTGACAAGGAGGGACAGGTGACAAGGAGGGACAGGTGACAAGGAGGGACAGGTGACAAGGAGGGACATGCAGTCAGACATCGCGAGCTCAGTGGTGGAAGGCTCAGAAACGGTGCCGCATTTTCTATTAAAAACAAATTTTTTTTACTGGGCTTGATCATACTTCGGTGACAAAAACTCCGAGGTGACTCGAGTGAATAAGAAAATAAAATATGTCTAATAAGTGAAGACTAAAGAACATTAGACACAGACTTTTCATACTTTAAATCGAATGAAAGAAACTAAAACGAACGAATTGAATGTTATCTTATCATGAAATGCTAATGTGAATACTTAGTCAATCAAAGTCCTGCTCAAGAAATGATTTGAATGACAATAACTATTTAATTTTAGGTCAATGATGGCAATGACTAATTAATTTTTGGTCAATGATGGCAATGACTAATCAATTTATGTCGAAACGCAACTTTCCTGGCAAGACTCGCAAGCTGCACGCGCCTCAGCTGGGCTTATTTCGCTGGAAAATTTACATTAATTTGGAATTCAAAATAATTAATAAATAAACTAACGATTCAGATGTACAGAGAAAAAAAAACTTTGTTCTAGGCATCGTCAATGGTTACAGCGAGACTATAATGTTATACTGCAACATTTTAACATAATTTAATTGATGCTTCCAACATGAATCGTAAAATGTAGAGCTCTACTCTCCTAAGTAACAAAATGTACAGCTATATCCGTGTGAATTGGAAATCAATAGGCCTGTAAAAGTAACCAACATCATTGCAAAAATAGGCAACAAGCAAAATTTGTAAGCAAATGACAATTTGTACAGAAAAAAACGAGATAATTACAGTAATCAGCGATTCAGAACTTGATTGCAGACATAAACAAGAGTAAAAGACAATGGCTTCTTGAATGTCATCAATGAACATATTTTAACTCACTGACAGTGACAGTGACACTATAGGTCACATGGAATGTCATAGAAGCCTCATCTGCATGGACCCAGATTATGGATCTTATTGGCTTCATTACCAACAAGCTTTATTTTTTCTTTATCACTAATGGACGTCATTCCTTCAAGAAATAATTAGACATAATTCACAATATTGCTGCCGTTCACATTTGGCTTCGGTTACAGCGCACGTAGTAAACTTTCTACGTACAACTTTTCTTAACCTAGTTACAATTAATTATAGAAATGGCAGTGTTAGTTACAGAAGGACGAGTTCAGAAGATACTGACCTATAACAAAAAAATATAACTCAGTACTCACTGCAGTGAGTGACAGAGAGCGCATTTTCTCGTCGACAAAAACTTGAGGTCATGGACAGACGGACGGACAGACAGACAGACGGACATGGCGAGCACAATAGTGCATTTTTCCATAAATTAGAAAATGCGCTAAAAATATACATCTTTGACCTCCGTAGACGTGCAACTTCATTGAACTGCAGGATTTATTCGCTGGATAGAGTTTGCAAAAATACAACAGACGTGATTGATGCTACTTATGCCATCATGTGATTATACTGTGAAAATATTATTCAATGATCAAAAATTGATCGCCACCAAAAACCTAATTTCTTAGAGTGCAAGAAATATATAATTTTTTGGACTGAGTATAGGTTCTGCACGGCTGCAGGAGGTAACTCCAAATTTTACAGACGATCAGAGAACCTTAGCTCATAATAAAAAATAACACATAATCAATTCCTAGAAAAATATTGTGTACTGAAAAGAGCGTACCAACAAACGTGATTTGTTACAACTAGTCACGCCGCGAAAAAGGGATGCTTTTCCAGCGTGGGAAACAACAAGAAACTACGGTGTAAAAATTAATCTTTCAACAATTAAAATTTAAGACAAGCAACTAGTATCTCTTAGCCAAGTCTTTCCACTTCTCCCAAAACCTACACAGGCTTTTCCGCTTCTCTACGGTGACGTTCTCACCCACAACGTAAGTCCCCACGTGTGCCGGTGTGGCAAAACTGCGTTCAGGTTTACCAACCTCAACAAACAATGAAAATATCTCCTGCATGTTTTTCACATAAGATTTATCCTCCTCGGACATGGGAAATGTTTCTCGTCTTGGTATATTTGTCGACCTTGTCACACGCTTTCCTTGAAACGAACCGAGAGAGTTGAAATAGAAAGACGTTGGACTACCATGCGGTCGTTCATCTTGGTCTAAATCATCATCTCGAGGTGATTGAAAATCCAAGCGATCACGCCAATATAGAGATTTTTTCTCCGACTTTTGTTGCCATGGTGCCTCGGGATTTGAATTCTCAGATCTTTGATAATTTTCATCAATTAATTCGTCTCTCTGATCGAAAACCGCGAAAATAGCGTCGATGTCAGAGTCCGGGTCGGCGAGAGTGCCGAGCGATGAAGGCCGCGGTCGGGTGGCGATGTAGGAGTAGACGGAGAAGCTGGACTGATGTAGGGACGACGGGTGGCTGGACGATGCGATGATGTGGAGGTGTGGGGACAAGTGATGTGGGGACGTGGACTCGTGGGGACCCTTGGTGGTGTCCCGGGACAGCTGGCCAGCGAGGGATAGGATGGGACACACGAACATCGCGTCGCTGATCTGAAATACGGAGTGAACAATTCAGTCGTGGTATTATACAGAAAATGATTTAAAACAATGAGATAAACACTTTGAAATTAATTTTTTATATATAATGTTGAGGGCTGATTGAGGATTTATTTAAACCTTGAAACCTTTAATAAAATTTTAAACCTTGAAATAAATTTTTTTTATTATTTTCATCAAGTCGAAACATGAAGTAAACTTCTAAAACATCTGAGCTTACAGTTTACACTAGTCATATATCTAAATCTATTAAAAAATTAGTTGAAAACTAATTTATCTTATGAATTACAAGTTACAAAGCATCGTAACCTGCATGCTATTTTATCGGTATATTTATCATGAGTTCTCATTGTAGGCTTTGCGGTCTCAAGCATTAGAATAAGATTATGCGTTCAAAAAATACTTTTTTCAAGACCATAGTACTTCTAAAGAGGCCGGTGTCTCCGATGTTACAAATGTACAATGAATTTGTTAATTTATTTGAAAAAATAATTTAAATTTATTTCATTATTTTATTTGGTGATTCTGTCAATTGATTCACGCATTGTCTCCGACTTCTCCGAAAGGTAGAAGTTTGTTGAATGAATATTGATTATAAGATTTGTAGCAGACAAACAAACAAACAACAAGAGGTGAAGTTAAAGAGAAGTGTTGTAAAATACAGATAACAATAGGGGCAATATGTAGGGTTTCTGCAGTGATGGGCAACCCTCACCAGCGTGACCAATAGGAGCCAAGGATCAGTGATGACGTCACTGTATGCCTCCACCAATCGCCGTGCCTCTTGCAGCGGGAAGCGAGGGAGGGGAGGGGGAGACCGGTACCATGGGGAGTCTAGGGGGAATCTGGTAGAGGGTAAAATATTTTTAAAAGGATATAAGTTTCGATGTTATCCAAGTTTTATTCATCTTGATGTGACATCGTTGATATGACATCGTTGGCGCTCCAAGTATGAACGCGTTCAAGAACAGACTAGATAAAGCTATGGAAAAATATATGTTCAGATTTGAAATGCCTACAGTAGCTCCTTATCGAACCCGGTGGAAGTCTAGTAGCTACTTCAAACAATCGCCAGTCATGAAAAGATCCGGTCAAATGACACGAGTTTAGATCTATGAACAAGGCACGAAAAGTAAGAATCGGCGACAGGCCACATCAGGCCTACACTTCAGCGCCGACATCACTATGTTATGTTATGTTAATAAAAGTGTCATATAACACATCAAAATATAACTTCAACATTATCGACAGCCACAACGTTTCGCAGTGACAATGATCGTAGATTGGAACTGAAAAGCCGAAACCTACACGAAAAAATTAAACTTGAAGTGCAACTGCAGGTTACAAGGTTTTTCAGTACCGGGGTATCAATAACTAATCTCAGTATCACAGTATCAATAATTACNTAAGACACGCAATACAAATTTTGAATATGATTTCAGGGCAATGTTCCACTATACAAATAACAAACGTGAATCCACATAAATCATTTCGTGTTAAGTCCACATTGAAAAAAGTTCAACCTGAATGATTTACATATATTTGCAATTTTCATATATTTCTAAAAAATTTCGGAGGAACAATGTTTGTTTCACAGTGAAGAGTGAAACCAAAATACAATTGAATGTAATAACAGTAAAAAGCAATCTTCCTCCGCTGAAAGACCGACGGTATACTCGAGGTTCATTAGAAATTTATGATCACTAAGCTGAGATTTGTAACATCAATAAGAAAGTTCGTGCCGTGGATGTAGCGAGGCTTAATGGGCTTAACATTACAGAAAAATTGCACTGTGTTATAGACTCGGCGAAAAAATGGAACGGAAGATGAAAATTAGGATGACATAATAGCAATTTTCAAGCAAATAATGACACAATACAAACATGGTTTTTGCAAATAACGTCAAAATAGAAAAATTTTCAAGCAAATAACGACACAATACAAATATGGTTTTTGCAAATATCGTCAAAATACAAAAATTTTTTTTGCCTATTAAGATAATTTTCAGAAGCCTGGAATGAAATGAAAAGTAAACGAAGCTTCTGCTGACCGATCATGAGCGGGATGGTCGGCACCGCAGGGACGAAGGAGATATAGACGCCGTCCGCGACGAGCCAGGGACGCCCACCGTCCCACCGACGATACTCGTCCCCAATGGCGTCCATGAGCTGACGAGGGGCGAGACGACGAAGGCAGGCTAAATTAGAACAGTTTGATGGACGGGCGAAAGAGTCAACGGCGTCCCTCCACTGGACGACAGGGAAGAGGGGCGGGGCGGCGGACAGCCAGGCTCTGTGGACGAGTCCTTTGATGGCCGGGGACGACAGCAGCGGATAGACAAGGCCCGCTCCCGCGCGGTGGGCCAACAGGGTTACGCTTTGTGGGTTGCCACCGAAGTGTTCAGCGTTGCGGGCAACCCACTGGAGGGTTGCGATGACGTCAGAGGCTGCCTGACCCCCCGCTGAGTGGGGGTACACGGCCTCAGCAACAGCAGGGTGGGGCATCACCCCCAAAACCCCCCTTCGAATATTCGGAGTCACGAGCACCATTTTTCTGTTGGATGAAAATCGCCCAAACGCCGCCCGTAGAAGCGCCCGATGCACACCGCCCCCCATCGTCGCCCCACCCAAATAAACCACCACAGGAAGGGGTGAGTCATACCCCAGTTGTGGGGTGAACACGTCCAGGGTGAGGCAGTCTTCCGCTCCCCCCACCACGGCACCCTAGAGCACCGTAAACAGTTACATAACACCAACACGCAGGCAGGTGGTACAACATCACACCAACACGCAGGCAGGTGGTACAACATCATGCAACACGCAGGCAGGCGGTACAACATCTCACCAACACGCAGGCAGGTGGTACAACATCATGCAACACGCAGGCAGGTGGTACACAATGTATTCTATTATCCATCTGAATAAACATAATCATTTATTCAGAAGGAAACTTACAAACAATTCATATTTCACTCGCATTAATGAACACTCCCCTCACTTAACCCTCTTATTTTATATATTAATATTTTAAATTAATTTATAATATAAAGTAGTATTACATTAATATAAATTAATATATTTATATTAATTTATACAATTTTTCCCCTCTTGTTCCCCTTTCCCCCACTTAACCCTCATTAACCCTCTTCCCCTCGTCAATTTATATCCTTTTTACCCTCTTGTTTCCCTCCCCCCACGTCCCCTCACCTGGGGGTCATAGTGCCAGCAGGTGGCGGGTGTGGCGGCGGTGGTGTCGAGGGTGGCGGGCCAGCAGTGGGTGTGGCGGGTGACGGGACGGGCGGGCATGAAGCGGTGGTCGGCGGTGGGTGGAACAGCGTACGGGATGCCTCGGAACTCCAGGTGGCGGTCCACCACCAGCCTGTGTATATGGTCACCCGTCAACATCTTATAATAAATAATATAAAATGATTACAATACGAACCTAAATAGTAATTATTGTGAATAATAAATTCATCAACGATATTATAACGTCATAACTGGGGTTGTGGTGATACATCATCACTATCAATACGACGGTTGTCTAACAATAATACTTGCAAATAGCGGAGATGAACAAGTTTAACAATAAAAATCAGTTCGTTACACGAGAACAAGTTGAACAATAAAAACCAGTTCGTTACACGAGAACAAGTTTAACAATAAAAACCTGTTCGTTACACGAGAACAAGTTTAACAATAAAACCTGTTCGTTACACGAGAACAAGTTGAACAATAAAAACCTAGTTTTGAAAGTATATATGGCCCCTGGTAGTTAACTTAGGAATAATAATGTAATGTAATACTGCCTGGTAGTTAAGTTAAGAATAGTAAAATAATGTAATACTACCTGGTAAACGTAAGAATACATTATCCTTGGAAAAGGGACATAAACTGCTTTGAGCAACTCTATCGATGAATGAAAATAAGAACATAAGAAATCGAATAATTCGATGCAAGATGAAAGTAGTGTCAATTTTTCATCAAGAAACTAATCAATATCAGTTATGAAGTCAGACATATCAGGACAGTGAGGGAAGAGAGAAATTACAATAATGAAGCGAACGAGAGACACGGTACGCAAGAACGTGTAGGACAGAGCAACGGAGATGTGGATTCATATCCATTTTAATATCATTTAAATATCATTTTAATATTCATTTTAATATCATTTTAATATCATTTTAATATCATTTTAATATCATTTTAATATCATGCGTGAGAAAAATGAGGACTCACCCCAAGCCTTGACACGCGGGGTGAGGGTGGGGAGTTTGCCTGCCACCCCTCGCAAGAGGGAAGGTCGGGAGGGTTGAGGGTGGTCCAGGGCGGGGTCCCTAATAACAGGGATGCTGGGGTCAAACAGGTCCAGGTAACACCGGGGTGCTATCACCATCTGGGGAAGAGGGTGGATACTGAGTGATTTATTGCCGGCTACAGCTTGATTGTAATAGAATAATGTGATTGAATAAACGTGGGAGATTAGATGCGTTTCTTATAGGAGAAAGGTAATCTTTAAAAGGTAATATTTGATTGAGTAAACATGGGAGGGATTGCAGGCATTTGCTTATAGGACAAAGAAAGTGAAGATTTACACGTGTGATTTACATTGGTACGCATGGAAGGGAATACTCATTCTAAAAATGCCACGCCCTGAAAAGCCATCGTAACGACTGGAAACGCGGGAAAATTTGGTCGCTCATGACCATACGGGAGCAACACAGAGAAGGAACCAATTGCTGGAATATGAAACAACTTACACCAATATAATGGATAGATCATAGCAGCGATACTCCAATCAAGGGTTATTTTTTGCGTGCCGTCATCAGTGCAAGACCCGACCAACGATATCAAGACTCTTCAAGATTTATCGTACCTTCACCATTATCATCCATATTCTGGTCATTTAAATCAACTATTACGAGATACAAATTAACACAATACCTTCACTACTAGTTATCTTGCTTGCCCCCCAATACCATGAGAGGGGCGCCGTCCCCTCACCTCAGTGGGATGATGCGACCCGTAGCCGCCCAGGTCACGCACCGACGACCTCAGCGGGTCGCGGATGGGGTCAACGAGGGGGTCCCGAAGGGGGTCCCGTAAGGGGTCCCGCAGGGGGTCCCGCAATGGGTCCCGCAAAGGGTCCCGTAAGAGTTCCTTGCAACTGGGATCGTCTCTGTAGTCCAGAGGATCTCTGAAACTGCCGCGCGGTCCTACGTCGTAAGGATCGCCCCCGTTACGCCGCCATCTTGGGTCTCTCGAGGTAGGAGATCCAGGATCTCTGTAGGACTCCTTGTGTAGGAACGCGGTAGGCCTGTGTCCGGCGCCATCAGCACTGGCCACGCGGCTGCCGTTACCCTAAGCAAAAATTGATATTAGAGCATAAATATATTTTAGGAAAATTGTTCATAGATCAAGGTCCAGGGAAATTTCAAAACAATTATTGAACTGAATGAAATCAAAAAAATTATTGGCACATCTCAGCCGAATTTACACAAGCATAACGAAATCTTGGAAGGTTTATTGTTTGTTCAATATTTAATAAACTTTGTAAATAACGATATATTTTTAAACTACTTTAAAATTACTTCATTCTACGTGTGGCATAACATTCAAATTATGAAACGATGAATTATGAGCGCTGCTTTTTTTCAGACATTTCAAATGAAAAAAAAAGCTCAATAAGATAAAGACAAATTGTTCACTCGAGTTTTATTCACCTTAATAACATCGACTCAGTTATAAATGAGATGTTTTTAGTGCATAGGTATCTCATTTATGGAAAAAATCACTATTTACTGCGCTCGCCATGTCCGTCTGTCCGTCCGTCTGTCCGTCTGTCTGTCTGTCTGTCTATCCGTCCGCCCGTGACTTCAAGTTTTCGTCGACGAGAAAATGCGCTCTCTGTCACTCACTGCAGTGAGTACTGAGTTATATTTTTTCGTTAGGGGCCTGAATGCACTAAAGAGATCACCCTACTTTACGCCCCGACAACTCGCGACCAACACGAAAATTTTCATGCTTACAACACGCATCATCTAGCGCGTTCAATCCCATGGGACGCACTATAGGATGAAAGAAATTGCTCAAGCACCTGAAGGATATCTTCCCTGAGGGGAGGAAGAGAAATCACCTGTTTTCTCCTGACGTAAGCGGGGAGGTGGAGTGAGGGTAGGCGTGAGGGAGAAGAGTGTTGGGGGAGACGAGGGGAAGAAGATCCTCCCTCTCTGTCGTCCCCTCCACTTCCCCAACTGTAGCGCGCTCCACGCTCGGCCATCACCTGCCACCGCGACCTGTGGGGACGAGTAACAATCAGCAACACCATGAGAATAAAATAAAAAAATGATTAGGGACTTTAATAAGTATTATATCAATTTAAATATCACGTGGAGACGACATACGAGTAACCATCAGCAACCGCATAAGAATAAAACACAATAACGATTAGGGCACTTTTATAAGTATTATATCAATTTAAATATCACGTGGAGACGACATACGAGTAACTATCAGCAACACCATATGAACAAAAGAAAAGAATGATTAGGGCACTTTAATAAGTATTATATCAATTTAACTGTCACAAGGGTTGTATTAATTAAGGATTAGGGAATGAGAAGAGGTCGGCTGAGAGGTGTGAATTGGGATGAAGAAGCAGCCATAGCCAGCATTGCGATGCATGGGGCATGCATGATTGCCAGGCGAAATTTTTGGACAAGGTCTGCTACATCCCGCACCTTCCTCTATTTTTCTCCCACCCTTACTCGCGTAGGTAGGAATAGCCCAACATGCAAACACGAGTACAAACAAAGGTTGAGAAGCCTGGGTAACGCAGGATAGAAATGAACAAATAGAGTGTGTGCGAGATTTGCTTTGTTCAAATGATAAGAAAAAAATCGGCATTGTATCCTTTCTGTGCAGTGAGAAATGTTGTCGACATATTATCCATCAACATGGAGTTTATATGCATGGTAGCCATGTAAATGGTTGTTGTATATAACATATTCGGGTGTTTTTGGTTTTATTGCTAGATATTAGGTAAAGTTATAAATTTCACTTTCAAGACCTAAGAAATCACGGTGCCATTTTACCTTAATAATTTCGGGCATCGCAGCATTGATCACATAGCCTGGAAAGTTGGTCAATAAGTGTCATTGCACCGACATGATTACATGTACTTTCAGTCTTATAGTAAGAGAACAATAACAATAAGATGGCTAGATTAGCCCCACGGTGAGTGTCTACCGATGTGTAATGTGTATGCTGTTAAGAATTTAATACAGTTCCGTTGTGTTGCATGAATAGAATAAATAAATACAACAGGTAAACAAAAGATACAATAACTTCTCCTTTGAACTTTTGAACTCCAAATATGGTCATAAAAGAGCCTTCGGTTGTCAGATAGCATCAACAAGAAAAAAAGCCCTTGCTTCTTCAAGTAGAAGGTAGAGAACGTCTCAACATGTTTTGCCTCTTACAGTACGCAAATAATTTTTTGTTGGGAATATATTACACTTAAAAAACCAACATAAATAGAAAAGTAGAAAGTAGTGAACGTCATAACATGCTATGCCCCCTTACTGTACGCAAATAATTTTTTATTGGAGATATATTATATTTAAAAAAGCAAACATACATAGCACATGTGCTGCATGAATAGCTTAATATTTTTTATCTATTTAGGACCGAGGCGCAGAGTTTGGATTTCATGAAGGTTCCTTTTTAATTAATAGCGCATTACTTGAGGCGGAAAGCATTGATTTCAAGGAGACCTTATACTTGATCATCATGCAGTTGTCTACTGTCGCTGAGGATTAAATACTGTTCATGCAATGGCTTTATTGAATTAAATTCTCATTATAACCACAATACTGTTTATGCTTGAATTACAACGCAAGAGAAGCTCGTGCCGCGTGATTGTATAGGGTAGGCGACAAGTAGTGAATTAAAATTTGTACGTTGTTACAACGGAGAAATATTCAGACTATACAAATGTGTACGCAAGTGTTGAGACGCTAAGCTCGACGAAAAAAAGTTTTCTATATTCACGTGATATTGTCTGGACACCAGGGCCTATACTTTCAAAAAACGTTAAGAGATCGTAAGTTCGTCAGCCAATCATTGCCGGCCTTTTGAGCAAAATCCACCAATCATAGACAAGAAATTAGAGCGTAAGTACTTACGTTCACTTAGCGACTTTTGAAAGTATGGCCCCAGCAAGTTAAGTTGTTAATTTGAACGCCATTAATTTTATTTTATTTCACGGCACTTAAAATAAAAAATTCATACATTAATCAAATTAATGGATGAGGGTGAATGGCATTAATTTTGGTGAGTGGCATGGCTGCATCGCTCAAGCAAGATGAGTGATTTGCTCGTGCCACGCAGCCGCGAGATGAGTGTCTTTGCTGCGCCACGCCCCATGCATGCAATAACAGAACATGATACTCAACCAATGTTGAGTCTTGACTCAATCAATGCCTGTAAATAACTCGGCGCCAAAGCCGAAGATGAAATTTCTGTCGAGGTCTCGCAGTATGCGATCTGTGTCGGCCTCTAAACCGTCCCTAGGCAAGGTACTCCCCACGGAACCAGAACATGGATTTGAGTGCTCAGATAATTGCAAAACGTGACCATGCACAGTCAAGAATTGAATGAGGTGGTGTTTAGAGTTGAGGAAAATGCACCAGAGCAACACGAACGCCGTAGAGTTGGGGGACAGTGTGCCAGAGCAGCACGAACGTCGCAGAGTTGGGGGACAGTGTGCCAGAGCAGCACGAACGTCGCAGAGTTGGGGGACAGTGTGCCAGAGCAGCACAAACGTCGCAGAGTTGAGGGACAGTGTGCCAGAGCAGCACAAACGTCGCAGAGTTGGGGGACAGTGTGCCAGATTATTTAAAAATAACTAGAATAACGTTTTTTATGGCTGATCAATGCCAACGATAGGTCGGTGTCAGTGGTCGGTATCACTTGATGAATTAGTAAGACAGTCAGTAATTTCTGTGCCGCAGCAGTGGTAATTGAAACACTCATTATATCATCCATGAATGAAACGCTAAACACGGGAATAGGCGATGAAGAATGTATTAGAAAGTTCTATCTAGAATAACACGTATCAACGGACATCAACGGACGCTGATTGGTACCAACCGCAAACAATCGTCGCTTCAACGAAGACTGATGGCTGTTAATGCAAGTGTCAACAAATTCGCGATTAGCGCCACTGCGAGGAGTCAAACAACAGTCGTAGCCAACAATTTCAGAAGATAAATTAAGCGCTTTTATTAATGTTGACACGTATTATTATTCGTCACAAGTTGTTTAAATTCTAAGAAATTATGAAGCATATCAGTAATTTGAAGTGCCCGAGGTAGCGTAAAGTTACAAGAACGCGTAGGGCGCGACGTAGCCAGCCCCCTGAGGCTCAGGTTATGTGGCAGCAACTCAAGCGTCGTCGCCGCTGTTCAACCTCCATGACATGGTCGTCGGTGCGACAACTTCACTCTTATATGTACAGCCGCTTATATAACTGATAATTAGTTGTGCCTTTATGGCAATATGGGTGAACTTTAACATGGGCACACTGCCTCTTAAGGAGTTCATTGGTCTTTATTACAGGCCTGTTGAGAGCGTTAATGTGTGTTTTTACCGGCCTGTTTAGCGCGTATGTTTTGTTTTTATTGCAGATAAGTTCATAGCGTTAATTGTACCTATATTTCAGACAAGTTTGTAGCGTTAATCGTGCCTTTATTGCAGACAAGTTCATAGCGTTAATCGTGCCTTTATTGCAGACAAGTTCATAGCGTTAATTTTGCCTTTATTGCAGACAAGTTCATAGCGTTAATTGTGCCTTTATTGCAGACAAGGTCATGGCGTTAATTGGGCCTTTGTTGCAGACAAGTTCATAGCCTGTCTCTTATACACATCTAGATGTGTGTAACTTTATGGCAGTATGGGTGAACTTTAACTTTATGGCAGTATGGGTGAACTGTAACTTTATGGCAGTATGGGTGAACTTTAACTTTATGGCAGTATGGGTCAACTGTAACTTCAAGGCAGTATGGGTGAACTGTAACTTTATGGCAGTATAGGAGAACTGTAACTTCATGACAATATGGGTGAACAGTAACTTAAGGGCACACTGCCTCTTAAGGAGTTCATTGGTCTTTATTACAGGCTTGTTGAGAGCATTAATGTGTCTTTATACAGGCCAGTTCAGGGCGTATATTTTGTTTTTATTGCAGATAAGTTCATAGTATAACGCGTATAAGTTCATAGCGTTCATTGTGCCTATATTGCAGACAAGATAATAGAGTTAATTTTACCTATATTGCACACAAGTTCATAGCGTTAATTTTGCCTTTATTGCAGACCAGTTCATAGCGTTAATTGCGCCTTTGTTGCAGACAAGGTCATAGCGTTAATTTTGCCTTTATTTCGGACCTAGCTGTAAAATTACAATAGAGTTTAAACTTTTACAAATGAAAAATGATCATTTCCTTACATTTGACTTAGGCCATTCTCACATTCTCTCATGCAAGATGGGTAACGGATATAGTGGGAAGTGCGAAGGGAACAAAGACCGTCAACGCTGATCAGATGTTATAAAAAGATCCAAGTAAGTAGACAAGTAATAATAGGTCGTAATATTATATGAAAGTTTATTAATAAACGCATGAGTCTACACATCCCTTAGCGCGTGTCATCAGCCACACACCTTGAAAGATCAGACATGGACGTGCATCAAGAATACTTGATAGCGACAGAGGGAGAAAGTTTAGGCCCATATAGCTAAGAAGAGGCCCATATAGCTTAGAAAAGGCCCATAGCTTCGAGAAGGCCCATGCATATAGCTTAGAGAGGGCCCAAGTAGTTTAGAGAAGAACCATATAGCTTGGAGAAGGCCCATATAGCTTAGAGAAGACCTATGCATATAGCTTGGAGAAGGCCCATATAGCTTAGAGAAGACCTATGCATATAGCTTAGAGAAGACCCATGCATATAGCCTGGAGAAGACCCATGCATATAGCTTGGAGAAGGCCCATGCATATAGCTTGGAGAAGGCCCATATAGCTTCGCGAGGTAAATAAGCGGAGACCTTTTAGTGCGAATGATGGAAGTCGCTGATTCTCACGGTCGAGCAAGTTTTACTTAAGTAGAACCATCGCTTGGAGTACAAGTAACCAATGCAAGGCACAACCTTAACCAGGGGCGCCTCTCAATCGGAAAGTTCATAAGGGGAAGAAGCTTAAAAAAGCGATCAGTAGGCGCGCCAGTTGGATATTGTGAGCTGTCAAAGTTTCCTTTATGGCTTCATAAAGACTTATTTATGACGGCTTAAGCCACGGCCTGGCAGGAGGAAGCTCACCCAAGCCGCTCGTCCATGCGTGAAACTACAAGACTTTAATGAAGACCGGGCGAGGTGCAGTGCCGGGGCCTTAATAGCAGCGAGAAACGCAAAGCCTTTCCTAGCATTCATGTATAAGTATTCTAGGGACATTATTCCACAAATTTTAAGCAGCAACATAGCGTTCAACAATTTTTAAGCAGAAACGTAGAAGAAATATCAATTGCAGGTTTTTGAAAGAATTTTTAAACCAAGAATTCATATTGTCAATGCAACCACTTTAATAAACTTACATTTTGATTCAAAGTTTGAGTTCTACAGATAAATGAGTTCCCCATACAAGAGCAGACACTCGGTTCTTCGTCTCACGGTAAATTGATGACCACGCCATAAGCCATGCATCCGCTTAGCAGCAGCTTCTTCTCAGTTAATTCATCAGTTGGTTCTAGCAATTGATTCATTTTTTCTGAAACAATCCAGCCTTATTATTGTGCCAGTTTAGGAGAAGTAGGTACTGAAATGTTAGCTTCAACTTCCGTAGACTTTCCCCTCACCAAGATGTGTGCACTGCAGCCAAATAAAATGAGTCTTGCGCACAAGGCTGTCTAAGGAAACTTTGCATTTTTTGAAGTGTTGTTTCCGAAAAATGAGTTCGCTAGATTTCGCAATCCGAAACAATGTCCCAGAAAAAAAAAATAAAATCAATGAGAAATTGAAGTCCTAAATAGATCTGAGCTATCGTTTTGACAAAAATCACATTCAATCTTGAGATCAGCACCAGGTGAAATTAAAGACTTGAAATACAAACGAGTAATCTAACAGCTATAGCGTAATATAGCATTTAATAGTTCTCGTATATGGATCTAGGCACACTTTTTCCGCACATGATATGAACAGCTATTTACGTCGCAGTATATCCATCAAGTCATTTTTTAACTCATCTTCATGTTTGAACTTTGTACATATACCAAAGCTTAAAAACTGAAATCAAGATATTGATTGAACGACATGATGGAAAAACATATTGTAATTTTTTTTTTTTTTATTTTAGCATAAAATGATGTGAGCAGACGTTTGTGCTGCTCACCGCCACAACACCACCTTCACCACCACCACAGTAAAAATATGTTAAAAAAGTTTTTAACATATTGAGCAAGCTTCTCACTGTACTTGTAAGTAACCGCGCTTTACAAATAAATACTCCAACACGAGGTTAAAATTACAAAGATCTGTCTCGTGACTTATTAATTTTTCAGAAAAGAGAGGGATCAGGTTATTAATAAATATTTCAATGAAATGAAAAGTCAAAATTCAATGAGGTTTGAATTTCCAATTTAAAAATTTTCAGAGCACAATAAGTATCACGAGGCCTGCAGAATAGAAGACGCGTAAAATGAGTTACAACACTGAATACGAATAAACGGAAACTAAAAATGGATTAAAAATACTAGAAGAAAATAATGGATAAAATGCAAGATACTGAGGAGCTTTAGCGTCGCACAATTAAGCTTACGGAAAATAAACTGCACATACCGCTTCGTTTTAGCAGGAAAAGCGCGGTCACGCTTAATAGCTTTATTAGCTTTAGAACTAAAAATGGTGGCGAACAAAATTTTTTTACCTTCACGTAAATATGATATTGAGAAGTCAACATAATTGCGTTTTAAATAAATTCGAAAGGGTAACCACTTTGCTTTATCAGTAATTTTTAAAATAATGAAAGACTCAAGTGATCGTGAAATTAATTAATGTGGCTCTTTTGATGATTCAAGCATAAAAACTTCGGGCAACATTAGGAAATTATTTTGCACTTTGTGAAATTAAAAAAATTTAAGTTCCCGACGATTCAATAAAAAAAAGTGCCATGAAAATGACGAGGCGATACCACGCGCAATAAAGCAGGCAAGGCAATAACACAAGCAATAAAGCAGGCGAGGCAATAACACAAGCAATAAAGCAGGCGAGGCAATAACACAAGCAATAAAG
>NW_025942131.1:14150-27444 GCF_000764305.2 Hyalella azteca | reverse complement strand
GCGGTACAGCCGTAGCAGCGCCGCGGTACAGCCGTAGCAGCGCTGCAGTACAGCCGTAACAGCGCCGCAGTACAGCCGTAGCAGCGCCGCAGTACAGCCGTAACAGCGCCGCAGTTCTCAGCAGCTAGACCCCAACAGCAGAAGTTCGCACGCTTGACGTCAATGAAGCTCGCGTAACGCTCGCTTGACGTCAATGAAGCTCGCGTGACGCTATCAGCGACAAAGAAACCCACGGCGAACGGAAGTTGCCGTAACCGGACACTTGCTTCAGTGTCACGGGACACTTGCCTCAGTGTCACAAGACACTTGCCTCAGTGTCACGGGACACTTGCATCGGTGTCACGGGGCACTTGCGTTTTGCTTTGCATTAAAATTTAGATTGAAACTTTACGCTCCGTGCTGCAAGGCCTTTCAGAGAGAGTCAGAATTAGTGCTACACGCAGTCAGCTACTCTGTATCAGTTCTACACTGTTAGAAAAATTGCCGTTAACGGTATTACCGGCGTTTCAGTGGCCGGTCGGCACGTGAAAAGAAACACCGTGTCGTCGTTTTTATTCTAATTTAACACTAGAAATCCGTAAAACATCTGATAAGAACGGCGAAACAGTTTATTTTCACGGGGCGACCGGCCACTAGAATGCCAGTGGGACCGTTTTTTCACCGTTTTTTTCTAACAGTGTACTCGCAATTCACTGTAAGTACTATAGTTACGTGCACTATACGCTACTATACTCAAGGAGCTTATCCTGTAGATGTACTGTCTATAACAAGAAGCTATAACGTATTATCTTTAACAATGTATAATATAATCTGTCAGTACCACAGAAATTCGCTGTAGCCGCGAGAAGCAGCGCACTCCATCCAACACATGCGAAGGCAACGCGCGTCCGATGTTCCCCTTTATTCCAGCTGAGCTTAAATGCTCGCACATGAATCGTGTTGGTTCGCTCTGATCTGCTCGTTCTACGTTACAGATCGTCGAGCTAAGAGACTGCAGTGAAAGATGGCCGCCACTTCTGATGGTTGATCGCTGCTCTGGATATATGACGTTACATTAGTTGAATTTCAATCGTACTAGGTGAATTTAAATTCAATCTTTATAACCAATCACTTGAATAACAACTAAGTATTAAAGATAACCACTTCCATAACAGCCTCTACAGCCAGCTGCTTTCGTAACACACAGCTGCCGAAGCAGCTATAGAACTGCTTTCTCAACAGCCACTGCAGCCAGCTGCTTTCTCAACAGCTAAAGCAGCCAACAGCTGTCTCAACAGCTATAGCAGCCAACAGCTGTCGCAACAGTCTTCACAGCCTGCTGCTTTTTCAACAGTCATTGAAGTTGACTGTTTTTTCAACAGCCACCACAGCCATCTGCTCTCAACGCTCACAACAGCGCGAAGTATTTTCTCAACAGCCAAGATCTCACGTAAGAGCCACTACAGCCGGCCACTCATAGAGGGTCAGTGCAGTCTACTGTGGAGTTGACTGTAAGAGGGAAGTAAGAACGAGAAGTTTACGAGCATAGGGAAAGTGAGGGGTGAGGATTGCTCGAGAAGTAAATCGAGGGAAATGTTTGATAGTAGAAAGAGAGTGAGGAAAAGTGATGGAGATGGTGTATGTTGACAGATTAGAGCCTCCGATAGCACGACAGCTCAGCAACGGAAAACTCAGCAATGAAGTTGCGAAAAGGAAATAAAACAACGAACAAATACGAGGGAAGAAACACGATGAGTGACGAGTTATCCTAACAGGAGTTATCTTCCCTCACGAGGAAAGGGGAGTCGTCCGGACACCGGAAATTCATCGGAAATCAGTCGGATATTGGGCAGCAGGGGCGTTGGTAAAGCACGAAACAAAAATTGTTCAGGGAAGCTTTGAAAAAGTATACAGAGTAATTACAATACTGAGCATAATTCGTTCCTGACGGTCCTACATGGGAATCGTAAATGACAATCGCAAATGTGATTGCAGATGGTGATCACACTACTTAATTCACAACGCAACGCACATTACACATGTTATCGTAAAATGGTGATCGCAGAAGGTGATCGTAAAACTGAAAGCAATGTCATGGCAGCAAATGTTAATCGTAAATAATGAGGTTAATAGTGAGAATCTAACACAATTTTCCAACAAACCATAAACCCTTCACCAATGGTTTTCAATGAAAGCAGAATTTTGCGCTAATTTGACAAGAAATCCAAATTTCGATTTCAATATAAAAAATGCATATGAAGCCAATTCTGTTTAGCACTCTTCACCAAATTGGCTTTAGCGCCGCCACGGCAGTAGGCCTAGGGTCGGACCCTCAGCACGTTAACGGGCGCGCTAAGTGCCAACGGCAATCAAGATTTTACGCAAGTGGCGGCGCACCGATGAATGCAAGCAACTGCACGGCGCCTGTAGAGATGCAGTTACAGGGTTGTGCGTGTCGGCGTGTCGGTGATGTGAGATTGACTGTGGACTGAGTAGTACGAAATTCATCATAAGAATAAGGTACGTAACAATAAAAGGAAAATAGAGCCTCATCCATGAATGTGAGCAGACGGACAACGTTTGCACGAATACAGTTACGCGGATGTGTAACATTGTGTCAATGGGATCAAGTTTGATGTGTGGAGTCACACACATGCTGCGAAAGTATGTATAAAGCATCACAACTCGGCATCCAAGTGGCAGAGAATTCGAGCTGGTCAAAAACAAAGGATGAATTAAAGAATGGGGTCTGTACACACTGGAAAAGAAAAGAAACCAGTATAGGCTTACACGTGTTGGATGATAACCGGATGACCCCTAACGTTGGAAGAAAGACCTACAGCTTTGTGCATTTTCACAGCGAGAGAAGCATTTTCTACCTTCCCATTTTCTCCTATCTAATAAGCTATATAGATGGGTCAGAATTCAGATCTCGTGGATAGCTATCTTTCACTGCCGGGTTCGGGGTTCTTTCAACGGATTGCCGATAAACAAGAGAGTGGAAGAATTTCAAATGTGAGACGTTTTAGAGACGACTGGACAAGTACTTGGGCACATTTCCGGATCGATTTTTTGGACCCTAGCCTCACAATCGTCAGCATGATGGAGAAAAAGAATCTAGCATCAGCTTACCCCAGTTAGGGTAGATCTCTCGTAGTCACGTTCAAAGTCAAACCCAGGCCCCGTTGGCAAGCGACCTGCCACACGTACGGTGGCTCTGGAACGGCGAGCGACAGGTGGACTGCAGCGACTATCAGCGCGACTACAGCTTACCCGTGGACATACGTAACTTAGCATAAGAACTTCGGTCTTTGCTAAGTGTCGGTCTTTGCGTCGATGTATGTCGGTGTGATTGTTAGTGTTGGTGCATATTCCATTTGTGCCTTTCAGTTGAATTGAGGGCAGTTTGAGGATACATTAATAAATAATTCTAAACATAAATGCAGAAAAAACTTGGGATACTGATTTTGAGATGACTATAAATGTTGGACCAATAGGAGTACGTCTGCAGTAGTCGAAACAGTGAGCGCAAGTTAGTTCACATCGAGCGGCAGAGATTTTCTCTCACGAGGTATATTGCGAAGATGTGTCCGAGGGATGCGTTATTTAATGCGTATGGCACGGGCAAAACCGTGAGCGTCAGCAGCTAAGATTCGCCCTCGATGCGGACTCGGGGACATACTTAAACTGGCTAAGTGAACGTAAGTACTTACGCTCTATTTTTAATACTGTAACTTGGTCAAACAGACAGAAATATGCACAATTTGACATTCGAAACACGAGCACTTCGACTAAAAATTTAAAGAGAGCTTCATGCACGTATCACCGAACCGTAAATACAATACGTAGAGTGAATTGTCAATCTTTTGTTTATAAATTATTTCATATGGTACATTAGCTCTCATTTTTATTAACCAAGTTTATAAAATCCATTTGATGATTTTATAAACTTAGTTTAATATATATTTTCCCAAAATCCCTGTTGAGTTCTTAAGTCATCATGTAATAACATGCATGCGAAGACTGGAGTGGTAACTACACCAGTCGAGCTTCCAGCAAGCACGAATGTACATCGAGCCTCGAGCGTTGACCCACAACGTCTTCGTGAATCTAAAGATGCCGCATAAGCGAAGATGAATCGAATAACAATAGATATGTACATGAACCTGACTAATTAATAAATATTAAATTATAAAGTTACAGTAAAGGGACTAGGGAAAGTAACAAGGTAGGGTAGCCATCCTATGATTTTACAGTAAAAAAGTCATTGCTATAATAGCAAAAAAACACTACACACTCATATGGGCGAGTGTTAGAATAAATTTCCGGCACGCTCATCAAACATAGCCATATCAAACTTGTCATATCAAACATGCAATAATCCTACTCTTTAATGTAGGATTATCGCATTAAATAGTAGGCTTCAATGCGGAAATCAATCACATCGTCATCACGATTGAGTCGTTACATATGACTAGATTACATCAAGGATTCAAACAATGTTAATACCTGACGCTACTTTCCTTTGCCTCATGTGGGAGATCCTATATAGGAGCACCTCGGATAAGGTTGCAGGAGTCGGGAGATTTCCTTCTCAAGAGTAAGAAGCTTAATAACTAATCCTTGCAGGACCCTAATGAGAAAACTTCTTGGCAGCTAAATTACTAACAATTAAGCTCAACTTAGGGATTATTAATATGTGGGAGCAAATTGGAGAATACGAAGCTTCTGGGATCCATATAACTCTTGGTCATGGACGTAAATATATTTGAACATTCAATTGTCACGTTTTTTATTGATATAATGAGCACTGACAAATTAGGAATAAGCTCAAGATTATAAGCTAATCCAAGGGGCAAAAACCTGCACACAGAAATGAAATGCGCATGGGGTTTAGTGATATGAACATAAGAGGTACGATTTTGAGCGCATTACATCAATACTCGCTAGTCCATATGGGGCCCACTCCTCCACAACTTGATTGAGGGTAAACTCCCGCACACTAAACTAAACCTGCTACCGAGAGAAGGCTTCTCCAAAGCCATATGAGAGTAGGGGGAGATATTCCACTCTCATGTAGAGGGCACCCGCACACTAAACTAATGCTAACAGAGTGAAGGCTTCTCCAAAGCCATGAATCTAGGGGGAGATATTCCACTCTCATGTAGAGGGCAGGGCACCCAACTCTTCAATGGTCGCTACATTTAGCGCGGCTAAGGGCAGATTTGCTGCGTCATTGCCTATAACGCGGTGCAGCGTAACGCCTCAGTCGTTACGCGGAGATCGCGCGTAAACCAAACCCGCGCTCTCATACGGACACGACACGTGGCTACTCTTACCCTGGGGCCATACTTTCAAAAGTTAAGTGAACGTAAGTACTTACGCTCTGTTTTCTTATTTTCTTGTCTATGATTGGTGGATTTGGATTGAAAGGCCGTCAATGATTGGCTGATGAACTTAGTACGTATCTCTTAACTTTTTTTGAAAGTATCGGCCCTGGGGCCATACTTTCATAAGTCGCTAAGTGAACGTAAGTACTCACGCTTTATTTTCTTGTCTACGATTGGTGGATTTGGCTTGAAAGGCTGTCAATGATTGGATTGCTCTTGATTTGCTGAGTTCATTTTAGCTGTGGATATTTATATATTGAGCTCTTTCATTTGTGTTGTGCTCATGCTGCGCTGTGTTCATGTTGTGTTCTGCTCTAGCTGTATTGTGCTCTTGTTGTAATGTACTCCAGTTGTGCTGAGCTCATGTTGTGTTCAACTGTAGTTACGCTTTTGTTATGTTGAGCTTTAGTTGTATTTTTCACCTCAGTATATGCCGCGGTGCGTCTTTGCTACGTGACTGCCAATCTTGCGGTCAGTTCCCGTATGAGCGGTAAGCTCTACATTTTCTCACATCTACAAATAATTTGACGGGATTTGCTTTCGTATTCAGATCCAGATCGCGAGGATGAAAGCTTGAAAGCATGATGTTGTTTCTTTCCATGCTTTCATGCAAGATTCACATTCATCGATTAGTGTTAGATTAATCATTACACGCGAGTAAGTGAGATTGAATTTTTGTTATCAAACGTAACACTAAAACTTTTATAATTGATTTCGTCTTTAGATGCTCGGAATAAATAACTATAGTATTTTCCGCCAGAATTATATTACTTAAAACATAACAACAAGACAAGAGCTAGATTCAATTCGGGTTTGATAAAACAACCAAGATCCCTATCTGATCGAAGGATCACGGCGAGTCTCATTCAAGGATCTCAGGATCCCCTGAGGATTCTTCGAGATATGGCGGGAGCTTTGTGGGATGAGGCAATTTTTGACGATCGGAGGATGGGAGGGGAACACTTTTAGGACGTACAAATTGTCAGGACGTGAATTTAATAACTGAAAGATAATCATTGGAGACGGGAGCGCGCGAGTATTACGAGAAAACTTGAGGTTATATATGGACTCCCACAATGAGTGAGGCGATTGAAACATCGTTTCCTAACTTTATCTCAGGAAAAAAAAGCCACAAATTTAACACGTTCAATTTTTTGCGATTATAAGCGAGATGTTATTCACTGACTAGTGTATCAATAAATAAAAAAAAAACTCAAAACATCAATGGTTAGTATGCCAAAGTTACTCAATATGCGGTGACATATATCGAGTAACCGCGTCGAATTCAAGTACGAATTACATGTCGATCAGCGTTTGACTCGTGTATCGAGTGTATTGCAATTTCAACAGTGGTTGAAATTCTAATTTAGGAGTTGAATCAGACACATATAGGTCATTAACTGATCGAAAACATAATGACCCCAACATTGAATGAATCAAAACATGTTTCTGTCTTAGTTAAATGAATCAAATCATGAGTCTGTCTTAGTCAACATTTTCACTGAATCTATGATTTTGAATTAATTCCATTTCCCTCCATGGTGCAGACCAAAGAGACTTTATCCCCAGCTGATGGAGTTCCTCTCCCCACGGTTGCCCCACTCCCAGGAGGCGGCTGGGAATTAGGCTAAAATTAGGCCTCCAAATCACGTAAGGCTGGCCAATATAGGCCTAGGCAGCCGCGCTCTACCAGCTGCTCAGCCTACGACCAAAAACACTAACAAAACAATGAAAAAATTGTACCAAATGCACACAATAATTATTTGCTGCATTTATAAATAAAAAATATAACTCAGTACTCACTGCAGAGGAGTGACAGAGAGCGCATTTTCTCGTCGACGAAAACTTGAGGTCACGGACAGACGGACGGACGGACGGACAGACAGACAGACGGACATGGTGAGCACAATAGTGAATTTTGTCCATAAATGAGAAAATGCGCTAAAAAGATTACATCTAGTTTGCATATAAATTTTGCATATAAATTACTAAACGCAATAATGGATTTCTGTGGCGAGAGGAAGTTTTATGAACGCACTCACATACAGTAGCATCAAGAATAAAATTGAAGCTTCAGAGTTGAATTGTTGAGAAAGTTAGGAAATTAGGCATCTACGCTGGAATTATTTGATGCCTGTCACCCAATACAGATAATAACCATCACAGAAAATAAATAAAAAACAACAATTGAGGCCCTTCAAAACTTCAATGAAGTACTTTAAAAACTATAATTGAGGTGTTGATTAATATTTAAGCACCTCAAATGCTGAAATATCAACATCAAAAAGTTACCGTCAACATCAACACCACAACAAAAGCATAAAAAAGACCAACGTCAACAATATAGCCCATTTAAAGTTCGGAGACATGCAGTATAAGTATTAAAAATACGTCACCAACGTCAGCCCCATAAGAGCAGGATTTAGTATTAAAAATACGCCACCAACGTCAGCCCCATATAGGAGCAGGATTAGTATTTAAAATACGCCACCAACGTCAGCCCCATAAGAGCAGGATTTAGTATTAAAAATACGTCACCAACGTCAGCCCCATAAGAGCAGGATTTAGTATTAAAAATACGCCACCAACGTCAGCCCCAAAAGAGCAGGATTTAGTATTAAAAATACACCACCAACGTCAGCCCCATATAGGAGCAGGATTAGTATTTAAAATACGCCACCAACGTCAGCCCCAAAAGAGCAGGGTCAGTAATAAAAAGCTGCCACCGACGTTATCCCATAGCAGTAGCTTGAGTACAGCAGCGTTTTAATGGCACCGAGCCAACCAAGTGGACGTGTTCATGCAGCTGCCCAAGCACAGCAGGATTGCTCTACCACGTTCAATTGCAATCACACAACTGACAAAGGGTATATATGAAGTCTCAATTGTGTCCAGACTAAAAGTTCAGATTAATACCAGTACAGTAATTCCATTTCATGCACGAATAATGTTCCAGTTAATTGAAGAGCAATATTTTTAATTCAAGAGTCCAATGCTTAAATTAATTTAAATATTCCTATACTAGTTTTCAGTCTTATCCAAGTACAAAGTTTGAGTTCAGCACACACGCCACGTCGTGACGTGCAAGTGGAAATCGCGCTGAGCACACGAAGAACAGACGCTTTTCACCATAAGCATTTTTACTTGATACTTAAACGATAAAGCAAACGATATAGTATCAAACTTAAACAGTAATCACTCACTGTATCGCGCTTCATCTAAAGCGGTTTCACTTCATCGCGATTTTTCAGAAAATATTAAAAATCATTCTCGCCTCTTCGATGGTTCGTGGGTTTCTGTGGAAGTCGATCGGCAGATTTAGACTTACTAACTTCTCAAGACTTAGATTATCTCTAAAGCGTTTTTAAATCAATTACGAATGGATTCCAAACCATAAAACAAGATAGACTTTGGAAATGGTCACGATGATTCAGGATTACGGGATATCATGCGTAAATTACCACGAAGAATAGACACAAAAAAGCCCAAGGACATTTCGGCACCAAGACCGCGTGTGTCTCGGTGGCGGCTGTGACATCACGGAAGGATCGCAAGCAAATACCAAGGGACTGAACTTCAATTTCAAGTTTGGGAAGAAGAAATTGAGTTAACAAGAAACCGGGAATTCAACTCAGTGAATTCGAAAATGATGAAATGAATAATATTCCAGTTAATTAAAGCGCAATATTTTTAATCAACAAGAGTACAATGCTTAAATTAATTCAAATATATTTTAGTTTTCAGTCTTATCTAAGTACAATGTTTGAGTTCAACACACACGCGTCGTTGTGACGTGCAAGTGGAAATCGCGCTGAGAACACGAAGAACAGACGCTCTTCACCACGAGCATTTTTACTTGATACTTAAACGATGAAGCCAACGATAGATCAAACTTTAACAGTAATCACTCGCTGTATCGCTCTTCATCTAACGCAGTTTCACTTCGTCGCGGGTTTTCAGGAAATATTAACGAGAAAAATCATTCGCGTCTTCTATGGTTCGTGGGTTTCTGTGGAAATCCATCGGCAGATTTAAACTTGCTAACTTCTCAAGACTTAAATTATCTCTAAAACGTTTTAAAATCAGTTACCAATGCATTCCAAACCTTAAAACCTAACTTTGGAAATGGACACGATGATTCAGGATTACGGGATATCATGCGTAAATTACCACGAAGAATAGACAGAAAAGCCCAAGGATATTTAGGCACCATGCAAGACCGCGCGTCCCGGTGGCAGCTGTGACATCACGGAAGGATCGCAAGCAAATAGCAAGGGACTGAACTTCAATTTCAAGTTTGGGAAGAAGAAATTGAGTTAACAAGAAACCGGGAATTCAACTAAGTGAATTCGAAAAAGATGAAATGCCAATTAAAAAAGCGTCGTCAATAATGACTCCTCTCTATAAATGAAAGAACGGCACATAGCTCATCCATGTCATGATGTCATCAAGTCCTAAATGATTATATGTATACCCTGCATATATTCATGAGAATATATTCGTCTCTCGTATGATAATTTTTGCTTCCATTTGCCATTTAATCATGTGAATATAGATAGTAATACTGATAGGATTATTACAGCGATGATTGTCGTTCTTTGTGCATACTTCATTTCGTAACTCGAGTATCAGGCTAAACCTTCGTGCATTTTTAAATGAAAGAGGAAGACAACGGAAGAAGTCAGCAACAAAAAAATTGTGAGAATTACAGGATCCTAATAATTGTTTGCGACTTACAAAGTAAGCACTGAGGCTGATCTGATCTGATAAGTATTCCTGCATGCCATAAAAGTTCATTACGTGGTTAATGATGCAACCATGATGAGCTGGACCTATACTTTAAAAAAAAGTTAAGATATCGTAAGTTCATCAGCCAATCATTGACGGCCTTTCAAGCAAAATCCACCAATCATAGACAAGAGAATAGAACGTAAGTATTTACGTTCACTTAGCGAATTTTGAAAGTATGGCCCCTGAACTGCAACCGCTGTGTCTGCGGGAGCCGAGCGTGAGGGGTCATTGGGTGCAGGTGCTTGGCTCTCAACTGCTTAGATCACTGGGGCTATGAGGCGAAAAATGTTATCCAGCACCTAGTGAGGGGATTTATTGAGGACATGAAAACTTAACACCTCATTAACATGGCTCCCTCGCAAGATCATCAAGAGGCTTGCTATACGTGGAACTTACACGTTAAGATTGGACCTTACGTGAATCTTACGCCTGGCTTACATTGATCATTCAACACCAAGAACCAAAAATTGAACCAGCATGAGTGTTTTAATAAATAGATCCCTTAAAGTCTCCATTCCATGGATCTTTCAGCACCTGGATTGACGCAAGTCTCGCTCACAAAGATTGCCTTGAGATCTGGCGAGCCTTCGTTTGGTCACGCGCCTTGATCAGCCGAGAGCTACTCGGTGACAGTCGCTGGAACAAGTCCCGCTTTTTTGCCCGCTCTTGGAAAGAAAGAGAACATTTTTTCACCAGCATACCAAGTGATGTAATGCAACAACGTAGCTCCAAGCAACGCATCGCAAGAACGAGAGCTCCAAGTGACATACCGCAAGGAAAGTTCGTCGCCCACTGGAGTCCAGGGCCTATACTTTCAAAAAAGTTAAGAGATCGTAAGTTCATCAGCCAATCATTGACGGCTTTTCAAGCAAAATCCACCAATCATAGACAAGAAAATAGAGCGTATAAGTACTTACGTTCACTTAGCGAGTTTTGAAAGTATGGCCCCAGGACCTTCACACCGCTGATCGCATGCGGGGTTTGTTGGCACGCAAACGTGCCGCATGCAGGTGCATTTTGCGTGACTGTGTTATATTGCTATCACCTTGACCTTGCTTGTTACGATTTTAACCTCTGAGTCTTCTTCCGGTTTGGTTAAATTGAAACTGATTATTTCATAAGAAAAATACCACACGTAAAGCAGGTACTTATAAATTACGAAACGTTTGATGCAGCCGTGAAACGGCTTAGTGGGAGAATTTGTCTGAGATTTGGACTTTGTCACTCATTTCTCGATACAAGTATCTATTATTATCTTTCTCAGTTTGGCAATCTCTTGATATATTATCATAAAATTGACAGCTGACCCCAGAGTGACTCGAACACCCAACCTTCTGATCTGGAGTCAGACGCGCTACCATTGCGCCATAGGGCCACTGAGTTGAGTAGTCGTTCCGATGATTATGCATGATGTTTTGATTTGGCGATACTTGTGCACTGCATGTTTACCGTGTATGAAACTTAGTGTATCAGGCGTATCATGTGTGTTGTGTGTATCACGTATATCGTGCGTATTAAGTCAATCTAGACGTATCATACACATTTCATTCAAGTGGTGTAGTGCGGCAGAAGTTATTTACTGCAGGTTTCATTGAACGCCAGAGAATATTTCTTATTGAAAAATTTCTTATTGTTTTTCTTTATTCGGTGAATTAGGCTTTTGACAGAACTTGAAAGTTCCAATATCAGGTTTCCAAGGGACATTTTATTATATTTTCCGACGTTTCGAATGCAACTTTATTTATTATCAAGTAGGGGAAGAGTTTTACAACACTTGAATTAGAAATTACGTTAGTACAAACGTATAAGATATTATGTATAAGCACAACCGCAACCGACCGAATCAAACTCCTGATTTACCACAAAAACAAGAAACTCAAAAATTTAATAATGAAAAGTAATCCATGCACAAAGTCGGGCCCATTACAACAAACTAATGTTATTTACAAATATTCCTGCCACAAAGAAGGTTGTAGACTTCTCCAGAACGTAAATTACATCGGTTCACCAATCATAGACAAGAAAATAGTGCGTAAGTACTTACGTTCACTTAGCGAGTTTCGAAAGTATGGGCCCTGAACGCCGGGAGCCTGGCAACGTAGCAGCTCGTAATTATTGAGTTGATTTGATCGCGGCAGAAGCACGTCCGGCTTCGTGCTGACGGCCCATGACTCCACCCGCTACCTTTGTCCTTTTTTTCACGACCGCTCCACTGAGAAAAAATTGTGTGTCATTTTGTCCAAAGTGATGACACAGTGTCTCCACATAGCACTGGTAAGTCTATTTTCCGGGGCCAACCTGAGTTAGGATGACCTAAACAAAAGGAAAAAGTGGAACGTTAGTTAGACAAATTTTCACTCATTTCTTTGAGTGTGCGTGCGACATGCCAAGATCATATATGTGCTGTTAAAAACTGATACATAATTCATAGTTAATAAAATCATTTACCAATCATTAATTTCAATCGATGAAAAAAATAATGTTTCAATACAAAATAGAAAAAATTGTTTAGTCTGTAATTACAGTGACCAGCAGCAGCAGGCTAGAGGCAGCTGCAACGTCCATTAATTGTTGGGCCGGAGTTGACTTCCTTCTTCTAACGAGGCAGGGGATCGGAAGTTGTGTACAAGTTATTCTTTAGAAGGACAACATGGGATGAATGTTTCCGCCATCAATATTCAGACCAGCCTTACTGAATTTTAACTTAGCACTGGCAACATGTGCATGTATTTTTTGCGCCTGCTTGATATTCAATATATTTTCATCCACGGTCGTTCAGCTTCCACGGGCTGGCGTGTGTCGTCAGTGCAGTCGTTAATTGATCGTCTGGCTAATCGTAGTCATTGAAAATATCGTCTGGCTAATCGTAGTCATTGAAAAGATCGTCTGGCTAATCGTAGTCATTGAAAAGATCGTCTGGCTAATCGTAGTCATTGAAAAGATCGTCTGGCTAACCGTAGTCATTGAAAAGATCGTCTGGCTAACCGTAGTCATTGAAAATATCGTCTGGCTAATCGTGGTCATTGAAAATGTCGTCTGGCTAATCGTAGTCATTGAAAATATCGTCTGGCTAATCGTAGTCATTGAAAAGATCGTCTGGCTAATCGTAGTCATTGAAAAGATCGTCTGGCTAA
>NW_025942131.1:0-13694 GCF_000764305.2 Hyalella azteca | reverse complement strand
ATACTTTCAAAACTCGCTAAGTGAACGTAAGTACTTACGCTCTATTTTCTTGTCTATGATTGGTGGATTTTGCTTGAAAGGCCGTCAATGATTGGCTGATGAACTTACGATCTCTTAACTTTTCTTTGAAAGTATGGGCCTAGCGCTGTCTCTTATACACATCTAGATGTGTATAAGAGACATCGCTAAGTGAACGTAAGTACTTACGCTCTATTTTCTTGTCTATGATTGGTGGATTTGCTTGAAAGGCCGCCAATGATTGGCTGATGAACTTATGATCTCCTAACCTTTTTAAAAGTATAGGCCCAGGGTCCATACTTTCAAAAAAAGTTAAATCGTAAGTTCATCAGCCAATCATTGACGGCCTTTCAAGCAAAATCCACCAATCATAGACAAGAAAATAGTGCGTAAGTACTTACGTTCACTTAGCGAGTTTCGAAAGTATGGGCCCTGAACGCCGGGAGCCTGGCAACGTAGCAGCTCGTAATTATTGAGTTGATTTGATCGCGGCAGAAGCACGTCCGGCTTCGTGCTGACGGCCCATGACTCCACCCGCTACCTTTGTCCTTTTTTTCACGACCGCTCCACTGAGAAAAAATTGTGTGTCATTTTGTCCAAAGTGATGACACAGTGTCTCCACATAGCACTGGTAAGTCTATTTTCCGGGGCCAACCTGAGTTAGGATGACCTAAACAAAAGGAAAAAGTGGAACGTTAGTTAGACAAATTTTCACTCATTTCTTTGAGTGTGCGTGCGACATGCCAAGATCATATATGTGCTGTTAAAAACTGATACATAATTCATAGTTAATAAAATCATTTACCAATCATTAATTTCAATCGATGAAAAAAATAATGTTTCAATACAAAATAGAAAAAATTGTTTAGTCTGTAATTACAGTGACCAGCAGCAGCAGGCTAGAGGCAGCTGCAACGTCCATTAATTGTTGGGCCGGAGTTGACTTCCTTCTTCTAACGAGGCAGGGGATCGGAAGTTGTGTACAAGTTATTCTTTAGAAGGACAACATGGGATGAATGTTTCCGCCATCAATATTCAGACCAGCCTTACTGAATTTTAACTTAGCACTGGCAACATGTGCATGTATTTTTTGCGCCTGCTTGATATTCAATATATTTTCATCCACGGTCGTTCAGCTTCCACGGGCTGGCGTGTGTCGTCAGTGCAGTCGCTGTCTCTTATACACATCTAGATGTGTATAAGAGACAGGAATTACGATCAGAGAGAAACACGCACTCCATTTCAAGCATTTTGCTCAGCCAGCATAGCAGCGTACCTTGCTGTACTGTTCGACATCGAGCTGTTTTATCAAGAGCATATTTTATGCAGTCTTTAGTTGCTGGCGGCTTGATGGTGAGGTGGATGGATGCTGGACAGTCATGACGCGCTTTTTTTAATTGGAGTAAAACTATCGGATGGGGGCAAATACTGAACGGCACTGGGCGTTCTGGCTGAGGTCTGGTTGGTCTAATTCAATTGATTTGCTTTGTCATTGAGGGTTGTGGGCGATTACGCTGTAGGTCAGAATTATGTCGGAAGCTGCGTTACTGTAGAAAGAAATTACGAAAGTTCATGCAAAGCTTGGCAATGATGGTTTCCTGCAGCCAGTTATTTCCATACGAAAATCGGCTTAGACTTGAGATTTGTGTCTGCGCTCAGGCTATTCACTAATGTGATTTATGGTTTTAGGGCTGTACATTTTTAATGGTAATTATAAAAATTTACATTTTTATTTCTTGTAATTCGAATTTTTGGTAATGCGAAGTAGGACCATCAAGGAAGTAGAAAAATAAAATTTTGCGGATCAAAAATTTTTTTCATATGTAGGAAATTAATTTTGAAACTTNGATGCTTGATGCAATGTTTGACGAGGTAGAGGGCGATGCTTGATGTAATGTTTGACGAGGTAGAGGGCGATGCCTGATGCAATGTTTGACGAGGTAGAGGGCGATGCCTGATGCAATGTTTGACGAGGTAGAGGGCGATGCCTGATGCAATGTTTGACGAGGTAGAGAGCGATGCTTGATGCAATGTTTGACGACAGAGTCAGTGAAGTCTGATAAAATGTTCGAAGAAGCAGTCTGCGATGCATGAAGTCATTTAGTATCATAAATTGTTTTCACTAAATATTTCAGCCGTTTCGCTGTACAGTGTGTTTTCAAATCTACGTCTTAGCTAACCGTACCGAGGGTCGCACATAGCGACGAGGGTAACAAGGGGGGTAAAAAAAAGCCAGCACCTGCCACGGCAAATGATTGCAGGTAAGGACAATCGAGCAAGGACAATCTTGACGTATGAATGCAAACGACCCAGAAGATAAAAATCAGGAGGAAACAACCAGCACGCGTCGTTGCAAAAAGCCTTGAGTGTAACCATTGGGTGAAAATCCCCGGTGAGATAGACTGTCAATAACCCCACGGAGCAATACGCAGTAAACCATGCAGTTATCATTCATTTGATAATTTTTGAACCCTGACCTCGACTGGACGTTTTCGACTCTATTTTCTTGTCTATGATTGGTGGATTTTGCTTGAAAGGCCGTCAATGATTGGCTGATGAACTTACGATCTGTTAATTTTTTTGAAAGTATTGGCCCTGCAGGGTCGGTATTGCGGATGATGTGCATCCCGTAAACATGACAGACTTATACAGAACAGGTGATAAAAAGTATTATATATTTATTTACTTAGGGAGTGAATTTACCTTATATTATTAAGAATTCGATGTATCGTGGCCCGTTTAGGCTCGTTAGTATCGAGTCTAATTATGTCCCATATTGAATTAATGGAACACACAGATGAGCTGTGCAGAGACTCTAAGTTATAACTGAGAGGTGCAATGTACATGCAAGATGTAGAAAGTTGTGGTGACACAAATCTCTGCTGCACACAATGACCAGGACGACCAACTTAATGCAGACAACGAAGCTTAAGTAGCGCACAGGCTATAGCTGTGTCAGCCTATATATATACAGGAGCTGTACACTGCACGGCGCACTTTCACTGCAGTGTCTGCTGTCTGCTCAGCATTTACAGCGTGCACTGTATACAGTGTTTCCCCGTCATCAGCAGCGGAAGAGCAACTTCCGCTTGACGAAGGAAAGGGAGGACGGGGAGTTGGAGTCTGCAGTGTCTGCTGTCTGCTCAGCATTTACAGCGTGCACTGTATACAGTGTTTCCCCGTCATCAGCAGCGGAAGAGCCACTTCCGCTTGACGAAGGAAAGGGAGGACGGGGAGTTGGAGATGGGGCGGAGTGGGATGTGAGGGAAGGCGTGGAGTTTGTAGAGAAGAGGAAGAGAACGTCTAGATTGGAATTGTACAAGTCGAATACAGACACAGTAAAAATATCAAGACTCGATGCAAATCAGCTAGATTTCTTGTAATGAACGCCAGGTAACTGGTAAGGCAAGCCACATATCAAAATGTTAAAAATGAATTACACAAATAAATTAGACTAAACGAGAATTAATGTGAAGGAACGAAACTGAACAAAATTAGCCAAAAAAAAATTTGAATGAGCAAAAAGTTCGAAGAACGTTGTTCACAGTAACGCCACCGAAGAAGTTACTTGAGAACAGCCACAAATTAACCTGCGCCGAGAGCGCGCACCTATATAAATCTTGCTGCTCGGCGCACAAATCCTGGCGAAGAAAGGAGAAGAAAAAATCGACGTCCTAGAGAGATTTGCTACTGCAGCGGAGCACTGAACACTGAACGCACTCCTTACATCCCCAGGGGTGAGTGTTCAGCCAGGCTGGGGTCATACTTTCAAAACTCGCTAAGTGAACGTAAGTACTTACGCTCTATTTTCTTGTCTATGATTGGTGGATTTTGCTTGATAGGCCGTCAATGATTGGCTGATGAACTTACGATCTCTTAACTTTTTATAAAGTATAGGCCCTGGGGTAATACTTTCAAAAAAAGTTAAGAGATCGTAAGTTCATCAGCCAATCATTGACGGCCTTTCCAGCAAAATCCACCAATCATAGACAAGAAAATAGAGCGTAACTACTTACGTCCACTTAGCGAGTTTTGAAAGTATGGCCCCTGGTCAGTAGCCCCAGGCCAGCCTTACTGTAAAATTAGATGCAGGAATCGTAAGCTTGCTGAACAGAGAATTGAAGAGCGACGTCACCTCAGGTCTGACTGTACCTCAAGGCGGCAGGCATGTTACAAACTGCGCGGCATCCCACATGTAGTGTTGAGTGATTGGTCGCAACATATGGATGGCATCACTGGCATGACTGTACAGTGTACACTTAGTACCTTGTCTATTTATTGGAATCAACGATAGTTTAATTATATATAGGCTGTTACAATTGCAGAGGAGCAATAGGAATCAATGGTAGTTTAGTTATTTATAGGCTGTGACAATTAATTGCAGAGGAGCAAACCGACGTGCAGATTACCTTACATCAGTCTATACATAGTTGACTCAAAGGTTTCAATTCCTAATGATATTAATGTTAATCGGAAAACCAGTGAGAGGTTGTCAAGAACCCTGACCTCGAAAGAACACTGACACTGTGATGAATATTGTCATAGAGTTTTATATTTCAATAAGTGAATAGTTCTTTTTCTATTCTATTTTATTATTTGATGCATCTATGTTATCAAAGGACCATACCATTTTTTGCGATATATGCATACATCTTTTAAATCATTCATCGTCAATTAAAAGTTTTTAGAAACTAGATAAATCATAAACACTCTGAAAATAAGAGCAAATTTAAAAAAATAGGTGCAAAGTTTTGCTGAGCTTGCCAGACTGAAGGAGAGGCGAGCGTTATTTACGTGTTAAACTGTGGTTCTAGTATAAAACTTAACAATATAAGCTGCGCCTCTGATCCTGGGGCCATACTTTCAAAACTCGCTAAGTGAACGTAAGTACTTACGCACTATTTTCTTGTCTATGATTGGTGGATTTTGCTTGAAAGGCCGTCAATGATTGGCTGATCAATTTACGATCTCTTAACTTTTTTTGAAAGTATGGGCCCAGATCTATAAAAAACCACGTGGTATGAAAGTCCAAGGTAGCTAAATAACATGGGGAGTGACGCAGTAAAAAAAACAGCTGTCATTCATCGACGCAGCTCTCAGTCAATGACACGGTGGTCATGCAATAATAATAGTGTCACTTAATAAGGCGACAACCGCCGTAACTCAATAACATCATACTATTTCGTTAATGCCCGAGCGCAGCAATAGATTGCATGAAGCTGCAACTCGCCTACAGCGCGGCGTCGCCTGCTTGACATGCGATCGTTGTACGAGGCGTGTTACCCGAGAATGGTTTTCTCGTGTATGGCATTATAGCCAAATTACCTGTAGAACATTATTTCATATCATCTTCTATCTTTGCTTCCGAGAAGAGCACGCCCACAGAACCGCGACCGAGACGCGACAAGAAGCAATTGCCTAACCGCCTCCCTTGCTCGTGCGGCTGTGGTTATGGTGGCAACTGGAACAATTACGATCCAATACGTACACGTTATTGTTGATGCGATCCATTGAAGGATTTGGGAAAGATTTTTCATATTTAGCGCATTTTCGCATCTATGAAAAAATGCACTATTGTGCTCGCCATGTCCGTCTGTCTGTCCGTCCGTGACTTCACGTTTTCGTCGACGAGAAAATGCGCTCTCTGTCACTCACNGTTTTCGTCAACGAAAAAATGCGCTCTCTGTCACTCACTGCAGTGAGTACTGAGTTATATTTTTTCCATTTAGTTCAGTTGATCGAAGGACTTTCCATTCAATAAGTTTTAGATACCTACCAAGTTTTTAGAACATCTGGTAAACCTTGTTTGAAAAGCATGGTCATATCGCGAATTCTTGTAAGACGTTCAGTTGATGGAGCTAAATATTTACGAATTGTAAATAACCTGTTCACATGATAAGTTCGAACAACACGTAATCCATGAATGGGCTCAGAGAATGGGTAAAAATTTAAATATCATGCATAATTATCTTTCATTCATATAACATATTCAAATTCCAGCGTTTCGTATAATACTAAACATATAAGCATTCCAAATGACATGCCCAATTGACAACATGTTCAACTATTCAACAATTTTATGACATGTTTAAATACTTTACGGTTTTAATGGCATTTGCAAATGCCAGCAGTTTGAATGAAATGTCCAAATAGCCAGCAGAAATAAATGAAAATGTGCTTCTGCAGCGATTTCCGTCAATTGGAGCGATTTTGTTGAAAATAAAAATCCATATCTTGAACATTTATTGATGTACTGAGTTATATTTTTTATTGTGTGAGCGATTTTTCTTAAGCCTTCAGCGCGGCTTAAGCTTGAACTGAATTCATTCAGTATCGATAACACGAAGGAGAAGTAATGTCTTGACGAAATTCATGATTGAGATCAATCCCTTAATTTGAGGTCTCACTTTAGAATATTTTCAACATCTCATTCAAGTACATATGATGAAAAGTCCCCAAACGCATACTCCATTTCTTTGCGCAATTGCGATATCCAACAAACTTCCCTTGTGTACTTCCCGTTTTTCGCAATTTCTCGAAGAGGATCAACATACGAGCTAATAAATCGAAACAACATCAACACAGATGTAGGTACGAGAGTAGAAGCATTTACACAGGCGTGATTTTTTTCTAGCACGCAAGCGCAACTAGCTTGTTTAGTAGTATTTAATACCGAATTTCGGCGAATAAATTAAGTGCAGTAATAAGATTTCCGCGACACTGTAGGAGGAGGCAGTCTCGTGACATCTTCATATTAAGGCGCGGCAATTTAGAGAGTAGATTTACCAGTATCACGTGACCTCTGGGAATATAACATAACATAACATAACATAGTGATGTCGGCGCTGAAGTGTAGGCCTGATGTGGCCTGTCGCCGAATCTTTTCCTTTTCGTGTCATGTTCATAGATCTAAACTCGTGTCATTTGACCGGATCTTTTCATGACTGACGATAGTTTGAAGTAGCTACTAGACTTCCACCATATCTAAGAGATAACTATCGTGCTGAAAGCATTATTTATCACTATATCCGGTATGAGATTTCGGACACACGCTTATTGCACAATATATAGGTACCAATTATATGTAAATACCGTACAATTGGCATAACATGTTATAACATTTATAATAAACATAACATGTATAACAGAGTACTGTACAAGGCACCGATTCATGTCTAAGGTAGTCATAAATAAACTCGTATAATTTTACTTATAATAATTCACCGCCGTTAAACACAAATGTACCGCATTTGATGCTTTGATTTGTGAATAAAAAGTAATTTACCTAAGCAGGCATAATTTCTGTGATCATGAAGTTATTAAGACAAAAACATGGCTAAAAAAATAGGAAGCTTTATTCGTCCATGACCCAAATTCTTAAACATATTCAGATCTTAATAGTTCAAGTCTTAATCGGGACATTTGATCAAAGCTTTTAGAGGTTTTATGTAAATAATGTAATCAACTCTATTGACCGAAGTCTGTGTTTGGAATCGACTTCAAACGTTGTGTCAGTTCGTATATGTATATCTGGCTGCCCGCGACCAAGGAGAAAATAAAAAAATCTGAATCAAAATCCATATGGGTCAACGTTCTGAATCCACTGCTCCTATTCACGTACTGCCGACAGCAGAATCTGATATGTCTTTCGCGGTCCGCCCAAACAAACGAGAAAATGCATAGTAAGAAAAAAAGGGAAGCAACGTTTACATTGAACGTTCAAAACAAACCTTGAGCGGAAGAGAAGTTCCAGTGATGGTCACTCTTCATCCAAAGTTCATCAAATCATCTATTTACAAAAGACTGATCCCACATGACTGCTCTATCAAAACAAAGTAAACTATGGAACTCCTCTGGCTGGGTTAGTGGGTAACATACCGCGCACGAGCGCACCACATCCACGACCAAAGCTTGCGCGACACTGACTCTATCCCAAGTCTGAGTCTCTGAGAGTCTCCACTCTCCAAGACTCCAACCAATGTCTGGCAGCCTGATCGACTGGCCGACATCCATGTAGTCCGCATATTCCCAAATTCGATGCACCTTCGCCCCCTAATCCATCCACTTCATCATCGATTGATGATGGAACGAGAGCAATCTGAGTATAAGAAGAGAGGTCGCATGTAAAGAAGAGGGGTAAAGAGAAGAATCATAGGAACATATGCTGCATTGGCTCTCTCACTTTCGTTAGAGGGGGTAGCAGTAGAGTCTGGGATGAGGTGGAATGATATGTGTGGGCTTTTGTGGCATCAGTTTCAGATAAGCATAGCATTTCCTGGAAAAACTGGTGCAGCATATTACGTTCATCATTACCAAGGATTCGGAATAAGGAACAATGTACTGCTCATAGAACGCAGTCTTAATTGAATATTCAATGATCGATGGTTGATGCAATTTGTGGCGTTGTATGACTGCTTACGTGTTACTGTGGCAACTCGCATGAGCGTCTTGCAGCATCGAACAGCACACAATACAAACTTGAACTTTAGGATCATTTGTTCTAATTCTCCGCTGCAAAGCAGCGTTATTTGTTCTACTGCACGAGAGAGTAATTGAAGTTGTAATCTAAAACAATTTTGATGGCAGGCTCGATTAGCAAAAAATCCAAGGCAACGTGTTCTACAGCAGTGTAAATATTATGGTCGCAATGGGGTTCAAGTATGAGATGCGTGAGCCTTGCCTAAGTCATTGCTTCCAGGAGAAAACCATTATCACGAGGGTACAGAGGAGCAGCATCAGGCCTTAGGGTGCAGTTCAGGAGGCGCTCTAAAATCGATACGCGTCACTCAAGGGAAATTGGAAAAAAAGGTGCGCTGGGTCCGCCACTGCAAGAACATTCATTCAAGTCTTGGGGCTGATGAGTGATTATGTCATTGCCTACTTCCCGCTGCGAAACGAACAAGAAATTAAATTTTATGGCTAATCCGATTAGTTGTACAGTCGGTGTAATATCAGAAATTTTAAAGAGGTTCCGAATTCTTCTGTAATTCGTATTCAAATTAACATTGTATACTCTATCTACATACTTGTATCTAAGCGCTATGCGATACGCACTGTTCTCGTACAGGCTACTGGGGACATTAATGCTTTATTGCATTCCATGGTTGATGAAACGCGTGGAGGCTGTCCTAACTAGAGGACGCATCTCTAGTCAAGTCCAGGGGCCATACTTTCAAAACTCGCTAAGTCGCTAAGTGGACGTAAGTACTTACGCTCTATTTTCTTGTCTATGATTGGTGGATTTTGCTTGAAAGGCCGTCAATGATTGGCTGATGAACTTACGATCTTTTAACTTTTTTTGAAAGTATATGCCCAGTGCAACACCTTATCTACACTTGCCTGGCCATAATTCTAGGAATTTATCACGTAAGTTATTAAGCCAATCAAAGGTCCATATTCCAACAAACCTCGTCGATTTTCGATGAAAGTTCTAATTTCATGATCAATATCAGTTCTAAGCTTCATTCATCGTAATATTGTTTGAAAAACTTAGCGGAAACAATAATGAGAATTAAGCTTTCTATGAGTCTACACAGTACCTACACACACACTTCAAATATGCTAGCGACCTATATATTTATGATGAACTATGATATTTAAGCATAGATCTGGGAATAAAATTTAAACTGAAAGCGAAGCAATTCCCGTGGTTTAATAATCTACACGTTGAATTAGATTATTAGTTTGAAAGGGCATTTAACATGCGGTTATTTTACTACCGCACAATAGTAAAAAACTCCACACAACAAAATTCGTTTTTGGTCGTGGTTGATAAGACTGAAAAAAACAACGCCGTTGCGTTTTTAGCGCATTTTCTCATTTATGGAAATAATGCAATATTGTGCTCGCCATGTCCGTCTGTCTGTCTTTTTGTCTGTCTGTCCGTCTGTCCGTCCGTCCGTGACCTCACGTTTTCGTCGACGAGAAAATGCGCTCTCTAGCTGTCACTCACTGCAGTGAGTACTGAGTTATATTTTTTAATATTGCTGCAGAATTACAGGTATTGTTGAAAGTACTTTTCAACTTGTACGTTTTCAACTGTGTCCTGCGTGTTTTGCGGTGCACGCACAATAATCATTTAAATTTTATGACCAATATCTAAATTGTGTGCTTTATTGGTGCTGAGGCCTGCAGCCACATTCCTATAAAATAAAACACAAAAAAATTGTTTACATTTATTTCTATCCACTTATCTTAGTTGTTCCGTTTAAACTACGTACTCATTAAATTACTGTTTACAGAACGCTACTCAACTAACTGAATTTATACGAGTAGAACGCAGTTGGAGCCGCTGTGAGCAATGGCCCCATTTGTGCGTCGGTGAATGAAGTTTTCGACCACTCACTAGCTCCGCTGGGACAAACAGCAATGCAGCTAAGTGGACTGACCTGAGCCTATACTTTCAAAAAAAGTTAAGAGATCGTAAGTTCATCAGCCAATCATTGACGGCCTTTCAAGCAAAATCCACCAATCATAGGCAAGAAAATAGAGCGTAAGTACTTACGTTCACTTAGCGAGTTTTGAAAGTATGGGCCCTGACCTATTTTCGTTACACTAATCACTTCGGAAATTTAAGTCTTACTCAAAGAGTCAGGTTCCAACGATGAAAGTAACACCCCGACATTCTCATTCATCAGAGTGCATTCGTGATCATTCGTCCGCAGCGATTTACTTCGCATGGAAGGCAACGAAAGAAAATTTGGAAGTTGTGAGGTATTTTTGGTGAGTCGATACCAACGGTTTTAGTCGAATAGTCGGTATATATGTTTCAAGAATAATGTAATAATTGTAATATCTGATGATGGGGTACGGACCCGTCAGGAAAGGTAATCGTCTGAAAATAGGGGATAAAAATAGGTAATCATCTGAAAATAGGGGATAAACAGGTCACTATGGGGTGATCATCGTGAGGATGTTACAAAGTCATGATGGGCTAATTTGGGGTAAAAAAATTACGGCATCCATTTCTGAAGAAGCCATTTATACACCTGAATTATCCTGACGTGAGTTGCCTGATACATATGCAATCGGTATAAGTAAGTTCTTTGATCACGACTCACAGGGTTTGAGGGGAAATCAGCTTGGCCCTCATAGCTCTCTCTGACCTCACTTCCCTCGTATCCCTTACAGTCTTCACAGCATGGGAGCTCGTTGCCATGACAACGATCTGACCATGACTTGGGTCATCAGTGACTCGGGGCTCGATCTCAGAAATAAAAAGATTATATATAAATAATAATGTCGAAGATTCTGCCACGGTCATAAGTTCTGTGATGTCAAGCGAATGTTGCGATGATCGTTGTCGTTATAATCTTCTCGAAATAATAAATTTCTCACATTGTCACTTATCTTCACTTGAAATTAAAATCTTTTCAAGCCTCACGATTGTGTGGAGCTGTTGGTAACGAGGTGGTAACGCTTATACAACGATCAGTTGAATTACCCAAATTATTATGGTAATATTTCGCGGAAACCTGAACATCGAACATCGTCGTATAGGCAGTTACGAAAGATTACGGAAGTCTCTTTATTAATGAATATTTCGATTAAATTCAAGAATCGGCAACAGGCCATGGGCCTATTTCTTCAGTGCCGACATTTCTATTCTATTCTATTCTGTAATTGTGATCAACATTTGTTAGATTAAGTTCGTGTTGGCCAGCAGAGTGTTGTTAATTTTGATTTAGATTATAGAAGTGTTCTTATTTCGATTAATTTATACAAATAAATCATTGTTCAAGATTGATTGGCGATTTCGCCTGAACGATTAGTCTCCTTGTGGTCGTACGTCTTTATTACTCTCTTTAAATGGAGGCGCTCTTTTCCCTCACGAACTTGCTAGTTGCTTCAGATTTCAGTCTGCCACTGGCTTCCGTGCTGTGTGGTGGTGGGTGTGCACTGCATCCTCGAAGGTGCCGCTCCTCTCGTGACGAAATTTTTTACAACATCGTTTTAAGGGACTAAAACCTAATTTTTAGTCCAGTTATATTAATAAAACATCTCGACGAAATTAGCTTTACCTACACACAACATGATGACGGAGGTGAGTTTTGTCTGGCGTGAGATATCGATTTTTTGGAGTTAGTTTTGGTGTTGGTAGTTAGGTTGCATCAGTGAAGGTTTAGTCAAGACTCGTCCTGTGTGCTTTATTAGCGGTGACTTGTTCTGTAGTCACTATGTCGGTTACAATGTGTGCGATCATATGTCGGCTACTAGCCTTCCTTCCCGATGCTTCATACCAACACGGCTTCATACCTAGGTACTAAGCATAAAGCAAAATACTAGGCTAGTCGATGGTTCTTGAAATGTCGGACTTTAGTCAAGTAATCAATGGCCTAACCGCCCTAACGCTAACGCCAGTCTCGGTACCGTACTACGTAGCTTCCAACCGGACCAACGGTCGCAGTCAATCACTTTGTAGCCATGTAGCCGTTCATCAATAGGTTAATTGCTGAAATACTATGACCTTGTCATTCATTGATTGACCATCTTTGTGGCAAGTTAAATTTGACATTTTAAAAGCGAGGACTTTGCAAAATCATTATGCCGGTCTCATCATTACGTGGAGTAATGGCGACGTCGGATTACTTTTCTTATCTGCAAATTTTTCACCTAGGTTAGGGATTTTAAATTTTATTTACTGATGCCCGTGTTGGCGGCATGCTTCCCGTTATCACAGATTCTAAATGCCTTTCAAGAATGCATTTTGCGGGTAAAAAATATTGTTTTATGACGAATCGCTTAGTAATTTGAAAAGGAGCAATCCTAGGCGTTTGACCATAGTCTTACCCTGACTGCCACCAGAGTTGCTAGAAGTTAGGAACTTTTGCGAACAGGGTAATGTTGACTAAAACGTTCCGTATGTAGTCAAATTCGAAATATAAAGGCACGTAAATTTCCTGACTTGTATACGAAAGCTATTTTGCCAGTGCAAATATTTTCTAACATTGAAATGCTGTAGTTAGTCGCAGATCGTGTCGAGTGTATCCCAGTAAATCCGTAATGACGCCTGAGAAAAGAGCCGTTGTCATCACTGCTTGTGCTTGATCACTAACTCTTTCTCTGCTTGATAAAACCAAGTAATATCAAGCGAAACATCGTTAGTGCGCGAATTTTGCTGGTGTTATTGTGATGGTGCAATAACACTTGCTACTAGTGCGGCAGTGCCTACCCATGCCCAGTGACATCATGGGTTCCGGTATTTTCAGAACGGCTTCTCTCAACCGAAGAACCCTTGAGCTGTTCGTTGCGTCACTCGATCGGGCGATTTTGCAGTTCGTCTACATTAATAGGCAATAGAACATACCTCGTCCGACTTCACTCTTTGTTAATGATGGTGATGGGCTGCCTTAGCCTGCCTACGTTATTGGTGCCTGTGTTGATAAGGGCCCTTCGTTATTAATACGGGTGCTTGAGACGATTATTTTGGTGAATGAAGTTCAGTGTTCACTTTGTTGATGCACGTGTTGCACGATGTGCAGCGTGCAGCATCAGTCGTGTAGCGTGGTTGTGTGTACGTGTTTCATTTGTGTTCATGTATTGTGTGGTGTAGTTTACTGTACATTTGTACAAACACCAGTCGTGCAGTGTACAAGCACCATTCATGCAGTGCAGTGCCAGCATCTGTTGTGATAGTTGGCGTGCCAGGCTGCCAGCCACTACAGAGGATCGTGGTA
>NW_025942130.1:0-444 GCF_000764305.2 Hyalella azteca | reverse complement strand
TCGAAATTTTGACCATGTACTCCTAGGCGTGCCTGGTGCCTTGTATGTGTGCCTACTGCCTACGATTGAAGCTAAATAAATATTAATTACCAATATTAATTTGTTCGAAGAATCTGAGGTAGGGGCAAGTTGGTTAGAAGAGGACAATAAAAATTTAATGAGAAATCAAAAGATTGATTTTCTTTTAGAATACGAAATGCTAGATAAAACTAAGCATTATGTACTGAAAGCTGAGCGTTGCTAACTAAAATATTTAAGGTAGTGCAATTTCTATCATAAAGTGAACACGTTCGCAAAATTTCACCGAAAGATGGACATGTTTTGTAAAAGCGCGTAAAGTTCAAGGAATGAGCTCCCCGGACCTGAAGTGAAATTTTTCTAAGTAAATTTTCGAAAATTCGATACCAACTTTTTATGTTTTCTGGACGTTTCAGAAGATTCTCT
>NW_025942129.1:0-687 GCF_000764305.2 Hyalella azteca | reverse complement strand
CCAAGATCAGGACATCTCAGCCTGTGCATAAGGCCTTACTAGTTAGGCACTAGTTTTCCTATAGTTCTGAATAAGCAATATTTAAAGTATATAAGCTGAAATTACATATATAACTCATTTATAATATTATAAAATAAATTTGTTCTTTCCGTTGTTCCAAATACTAATTATAAATTGATACCTGCAATGCTGTAGAAGTAATCATACATTTTTTAAAGTCTTATTTATCCAATATTAGAAGTAGTATATACTACTCATACCTTGAAAATAAAGCATAAGAAAATACACTATGTATAGGTTTCAGTCTCTTCCATGTAAATTTAGCGATTCTATTCAACATGTATGCCTGAAATATTGAAACTGAAGATGAAGCTGGTCTCAGAATAACTTTTGGAGTAAATTTGTTGAATTTACTTAGGTTTTTCTATCTTTTTGAATTCTAGGGTTATTTGCAATGTAAGTAATCAAATAGAATTAATGATTGTTGGACTCCCAACAGGCTAAAACAATGAGTTTAACCCTGATGGCTTTGTGCTCATGGGAAAATGTCTTTCATTTTTAATAACCTCCATTAAATAATAACCACAAATCTCACACTTTTGTCTCTTGATATACTTTTCAAGTGAGATCTGTTCTTGGTGACGGATCAATACTACTTTTTCAGCTGTTTTAATCTAAAATAATTAG